>NW_017299509.1:867888-897235 GCF_001594075.2 Trachymyrmex cornetzi
AAAAAAAAAAAAGTATAGGTACATTGAAAAAAGAGTTTAGTAATTAGCTAGCAAATGTTTAGTGAAATAATGTCAATAAAATGTTTGATTAATATAATAAAAAATTATTTCACTAAATATTTATTTTCAATGTAGAATGAAAAATTGGCGGACGATTTCGTTTGTCGAATGACAGTCGAGAAAAGAAGAGTATTATTCAAACGTCGATATCATATATTGTCACACAACAAGCATTAATCAGAGTGTACCAATTGAATGTTAATGACGTCTATTTATTAAAAAACAGATGCAGAGATAAGGCGACTTGATTCGCAATTTTCGTACGAGCGTATATAGAAATACCGCGGCGAACGGACGTGATATTTGCTGCGTCACGTTACGTGCAACTTTAACGAATCGTATTCGCCCGTGCATTAGCACTAATCACCATTTGCATCAACAAAATGCGGTATATAAAAAGCGGCAATAATAGAATTGCATTAATTCGTGTTGATAATTCCAAAATCAATTTCAAGAAACATCTGAATAGATTTCTTCGTTCTATATAATCTACATCAAATTAAAAATGTTAGTCATGTTTTTCGCATTAAATATTCATAATACATGTATAATTAAGTACATAATATGTAATAATAAAAAATAATTATATATATATATATGTGTGTGTATTCCCGAAACGATCGATAATCCTCAATAATTAATTAAAATTCCGATAACTAAGTTAATTAAGTCACATCAAAATTTCCATTAAAATAATATTAATTTAAAACACTCCAAAACGTCATGTCTCCTAACCAATTCAAACCACCAAGAGCTTAATTTAGTAGGTCCGTGAATATTCAATCAGTAACGTCATAATTAAAGCCGTACTTCAATTTCGCTAATTATAAGCAAGAATCCATTACGACTTGTCGAAATATAGTTCCTACTAATTAAATTACATTATCCGTTACCGGATACGGCCAGGCGAGGATCAATTAAACGTTTCTTGGCCGCATTTTGAGACGAGGTTTGTCGCATCTCACAGATCGTCTCACAGAAATTAATTTATCGGGCAGGCCATAAATCGGCAACTATAAGTATCGCATATTATCGAGAACGATATCTAAATTGACAACTAAGACTTTCTCTCTTTTAACTCCAAAAACAACGTTCGTTAAACCGACAGCCACTCGATTCTTCACGTCTCTCTTTCTCTTCAAATCTATCACAGGTTTGATTCAGGGCGTTTTTGGAATCCCTTCGCGTTCACCGCATCGAGTGCCGTTCACTCTCGCCCAGCAGACGGCAACCTCGGCGACGACGAAGACGACGTGGTGATAAAAATTTAACCAGGTAAAACAGCGCCGTACCGCAGAAACGCTCTCGTATATAATTTCGTATTCTCGCGTTTGCGTTCGCTGATGAAAGTCTTGCAATTACGACACGAGACTTCAAGGAGCGCGATGCACCTGCTCTCACCTCTGTCAATCGCATTGCCTGTAAAATTTCAGCAAACGCTATTTACGTTAACACAGTTTGTTAATACTACTTGATGCTATCTGAAATATTAATCACCAAGCCATCTCGCCGTATTTACCTCCTCCCTCGTGAAATAAATACGTTAATTCGAACGAAATCGAAGGCAGGCTTTAAATAGTGAATTATTTCCGTGAAAATATGCGTCGGGGGCTCTCTCTAGCTCTCTCTCTCTCCGTTAATCAACGCTGATTTAATTCCCGATTTCAAGTGTGCAATTAAATAATGTTATCACACGTACCACACGCATATCGAACACGTCGCACGTGGCGCGCGTCGCACGTGGCGAAGTTAATTTATTAAATTTATTAAACGAACTTTCCAGGATTCGATAACACAGTTCTGTTCATATAACGAAAGCGAGAGACGATCTGTGGCTCATACGCGCAGATATAAATTGGATGGTTTAGGAAACCGTCAAGATCATCACGTCAACAATCGAGTAAATGTTGAGTAAAAAGGCAGAGAAAAAGAAAAGAAATATTTTCGAACGACAGATGTCTGAAGGTGAAGAGGATTATTTATCAAATGCCAAGATTCATGCCCGTCTCTGCCAATGTAGAACTTTGATCGAGTTCAAGTGTGATTCTTCATTTTTTTCTTCTTATTTTTAGAATTACTAGAAAAAAAGATGAAGAGTGTTAATTGAACGAAGATTGAAATTAAACAATACTGGATAATAAGGCGTCAAAGAAATAAATCAAAATAAGTGAATAATGCAAGCGTATATACATGAACACAGGATGGATGAAAAACTTAGAATTAGGTAAAACTACATTGACAGAAATGGTCATGAAACCGGCGGAATCTCGGCTCGGGTTTCGCCGGACGTCGAGTTCGTGCTCGCGACGCGAGAAAAGCAGAAGGATCAGAAGGGCGGAAACATCGCGGCCAGCCGGCGACATCGCAAGAACCGTATCTGCCGGAATAACGCCGGTACGTGAAGGATACGGAGACGATTGGATTTGGAGGATATATGCTCACCCGCTCTCGAAGATGTCCTCGACGTTCGATCGTCAATCCGCCTTCTCTTCGTCCTTCGTTCGTTGTTGCTCTTTCTTTCTGCCCGATCGCGACGCTGCACCGCTCGCGCATTCGAATCGGCAGCGAACCGATCGTTTGTACTACTCCGAGACGCGCTATCGGCCAACTATCGCGAGCGAAAAAGTGCTTTGGCACCGTCGCGACAGATACCGCCATTTTCCGGACGCGCACCGCGCGCGCCGCGGACCATGTGTCGCCATCTTGGTAGTAAAAGGGGAAAAGAGATGATTCTACGTGTAACATCTATCGATGTTCTAGATTACTGTAAAATCTGAAGAATATAATTTTATTGTAATTATTTGTTAAATGTAAACCAACTGATAACCAAGAGTATGAACACGGTGTTGTTGTGTCAGTGCATCATACTATTAATATTAATATCTATAATTTGTTTTATTAATTTGTTATATTTTCTTCTTTCTATCACTTCCCTCAATGCGTTAAATTTAAATTTAAATAAATATATATACTTCAATTATATAATTACATATATGTGTAATATTGTATAATATAATATGTATCTTATTCTGTTCCAGAAAATTTAAAAGTTATATACAATATTAAGTACAGTGTTGGCTAAAATTATTAAACACCTTATATTAATCATTATTTAAAGTTTTAGCTCAAAATTTGATTTATAGTATTTGTCGTAAATTGTCATTTAATTAAAAAATCCTTTTAATTTATGTATAATGCCATAACAATACAGGTAACAGCTGAATTCCAGACGAATGACAAAAATATAATTAGTGCCTAGTATTTTTGGCGAAGGCTGTACATGATATACTTATAAATGCGACCATCGATTAATATTCATATTCAAATTGATTGATAATTGTTGTTTCAATATATTTATGAATTTTTACAGTAATTAATAATTAACTCATAGAATATATATTTTACATATATATGTTAATAGAGTATTTTGTCAACGAATTCATATTCAACAGATAAAAATACGTCAAAAACAACTACTCGTATTTGCGTTGCAAAAAAAGATCAAATTTTGACTGTGTTATCTCTAATTGTTCAAAGAATGATAACGAATGATTACAATGTAACGAAACAAGGTATTCACTTGTGACCTTTTCGTACAAATAACCGCATGCAATGATGATGCAACTGATCATGTTCCGATATACATACACTGCCAGTACTGAAAATTTACGGTACATGTAACATGAACTAGATTTTCAATATTATAGCGTTGTATATCGAAATATAGCTTATTTTATGATAGCAACATATTATATGTCGTAAGAACAATTTCCATTTACAATAATTTATTGTTAATAGATATTCAAAATAATCAATGCTTTATAATTAATAAATTTTATTAATATAAAATATACATATATATACTTTATTATATAAAAATATGTATCATACCAAATATAATATTTCTTGCATTTTATTAAACTAGTACATACATCACACGCGATATGTGAGTTGCCATTGCATATTGTATGCTATATGCTATTAATAAAAAAAATATTTAAGTAAATCAAACTATTGTTACTACTTTATATCAACCAAATTGTTTGCATTCTGAAAAAAATTATATTATTTTAGTAAATTACAATTTTTTTTGTAATTAAAAAAAATTTGTCACAAAATTATGGTAATAAAATTCAACAGTTAATTAATGCAATTGAGCTGTAATTACTAGATACAAATATATATCTAAATACAACTCGCGCAATTTCTATAACTGCAATACGAATCTTTTATAGTTACTATTGTTTTAAGAAATAATAAGTAATGATTCAATATACGCCGAATGATTTTCGTAATCATGTAAGTATCAGATTTTTAATAATTTAAAAAAAAAATGTATGAATTAAAAAATTAAAAGATTGAAAATGGTAATTCCTATAGAAATTCTCTTCAAAAATCTCTTTTTATCTTCTAATTTTTAAAATATAAGTATCCATTTTTAAACAACGCAAATGCATTATATTAAGTACTGAGTAGACTAACAATAAGCGTTAGATGTTTAAGTGGGGATGGCATGATAAAAGCGTCAATGAGTCGGTGAAAACTGCATTTGGATAGTGACATTAATGTAGTATTGTTTTAGTATATTTTTATTTTATTATTACTGCTCGAGTACTATGATATTTCTAAGTGTTGTATTAATAACTTTAGTATGTGTTGCTATAATATATTACATTCGGAATTATTATCGTCTAACATACGTAACTGGAAATGAAAACATTCTGCCAGGTCCGAAAAAATATATGACAAAGTATCTTCATGGAAATCCTGACGGTAAGAACACACACAATAATATGCTTAACTTATTAAAAAAATAACTTTTTTAAATTAGCATAAGAAGGAAAGAAAAAGAATTTTCAAGACATTAAAGATTGTGATAAAATACTTTTAGTTTAATATAATAATTAAAGATGGAGTCAAATTTTATATCAACAAATTTTAGTTTATTTAATACTCGATCATTATTTTATTAGACTACTTCATGAAAATTCTCTCTCTCATGAATACTTTTTACTATCTGCAAAAATTTAATACAGTTAAACACATAACAAATAATACTGAAAACAATGTCAGAATGTAAGTGAAATGTTATAGCGAATTCGCTGTTAAACGCATTCTAGTACGCATTAGCAGTCCATACTAAAGCCGTTGTAAACTAATTTAATTTTTAAGTATAAAATGTAAATATTTTTTAATTATAAAATACAGATTTTACTTAACAGCACAATAAAATGTATTGAGAATTTTATGGTTTAATCCGTTTTTATATTTATATTAAACAATATTTTTATGTCAATTTATGTACAACTTTATAGTATGTATTCAATCGAATTCGCCATTAGATATAACAATAGCAATAAATTATTTTTGTTGTTTTATTTATGAAAATATTGAAATAAAAGGAAATCGAAGACTAAATAACTTAAGAAATATTTTATATTAGGGCTGTACATATTATTGCATGTATCACATTATATACTATAGGCTAGATATCAAACTGCTTCTCGATGAAGTAGACTGCAACGTTCACAAAACGTTGACGTTCCAAGAATAGATATAGACACGGAGATAACTCATAGCTTCTATATATTATACACCATAAAAGAATACATTAAAATATAAATATTTTATTTAAAAAAATATAAGATACATTTTCATTTTGTAGAATATTTATTTTTTTATAACTGCGTGGAACGATTCCTGACTGAACAAATTAATAGCTAATTGTTGTCAAGCGTAAAATTCCATTAGAATTGATAACAAAGTCATTTGTTAAGCTTGTGTTTTTTAAGCAAAACCTGCATACATAATTAGATAGCAAATTGGCATCAAAAATCGAAAAAAGCTTTGATTGGGTTTGGTTTTAATTGATTTTTTTTGCCGTCAATTTGTTATCAGATCGTCAGTAAACTTTGCACAATTTTGCCGATAATTCGATCTCATGTTGTGTTAGCAGATTTTATTATGTATAAGGTATATCTGCCGCCAATTTATTAACATTAATAAATATAACAGAATTTGCATCAAATTTAGTGACAAAATTTGTTTTTAATGGACTACTTTAGCTAACTGGGTGGGTACTTCAAACAGTCTTAAATATAAGAATACTAAGAATGCCAGTGATAATTTTTTATTTTCCATAATAATATACAGACAAATAACATTATAAAAATATATTTCGAAGATATAAAAAAATACAAATAGATATAATTAATTTTTAGAGTTACTAAATATGTTATGTATACTTGGAAAGTATTTTTCATCCCCATTCCAATTATTGAAAAGGCCATTTGTTGTAATATACGAACCAAATCAAATAAAGGTAAATGAATATCGTTTTTGTTTTATTAACACATGTATTAATTATTTATTAACAAATGTACGCAAGCAACATATACAGGGTGTCCCAAAATTCGAGGACAATATTGGTCTTCAATAATTTTTTACTCAAGTATTATCAACTTTACAGAAAAACAGCAAGAAACAAAAATTGTTTATTTTCTTCTCATAGAGCTCTAAGAATTTTTTCAGAATTTTTTATTAACTTTTCAGTACTGCAGTTCCTAATTGGGAAATTGCGAAAATTGCGAAAATTACAATAGGACTTTTCGACTTAATTTTTCACGAAGTTTCACGCTGTAATAATATTGTCCTTGAATTTCGGGACACCCAGTATATATAACAAAAATATTAATAATACATGTATGACTTTGCAGACTGTCCTAAAAAGCCGACATTGCTTAGACAAAAATATAATATTCTATAAATTTACAGAAGAAATATTTGGCACAAAATTATTAACAGCTCCTGGTAAAGTATATTTGGAAGGATAAAACTGTTAAATTTACGTAATAAAGTGGAAGCATGTTATAACTATTTTATAATCGTTTATATATCATGAGCTTTATGTTATATTATGGACGACCTTGTTTTCAAACTTGTTTTTGTACTTTAATATTTATGCTTTTACTCTATGATATTTTAATATTTGCATTTTAATAATAATGGAAATCATTTGAAGAGAGAGAGAGCAGCTTCTCTTATTAAAATTTTTTAATATTGTTAGTTAATCATTTTGCTCTTTACTATATGTATTATAATAGAAAAATACTTCTTATTTTAGAATCTATATGGAATCAAAATCGAAAAAGAATAATTCCAAGCTTTAGTCTGAATATGTTGCAAGGATTTTTTAATACATTCGTTGAAGAATCTTTAATATTGACAAACAAATTAGAAAAAGTTAGAATAAATGAAAACGAGATTATCTTCCTTGAACATATAGCAACATGTGCTTTGGACATTGCATGTAGTAAGAACATATAATTTGTTTTACTTCTAAATTATCTACATGTTGTTAAGACCTATTCATGAAAAGCATTCATGTTTGTTCTCATTCCCGTTTCATCTGGATTTAGTTTCAAACGAACAATTAGCACCATAAAAATTTGAAAAATTGGAAGTTTTATGATAAATTAATGATAACTGCTAATTTATTTTATTAATTATACATACTATAAATATCAGCAGCTTAAAAAAATGTTTTAAAGAATACTTATCCAAGGATATGCAAATTTTACAAAAACAAAACCAAAAACTTATTTGAATTATTTGTAATCATCACCTGTATGAAGTTCATTAATGGGTATCTATTAATGGTTATTTTAATTACTATAAATTTGTTATTACTCTAGCTCTAGATATTTTAATGAGATTTGTAAAATGTTATAAGAAACCTATATCAGAGTATATGATGTAGTAGTCAAAATTATAATGTTAGTTATGTATTAATTAAAAAACAATTAGTTAAAATAATAGGATAATCTAATTTATGCGGATAACAACTTTTATTATTTTCTCAATTATATATTTTCATCTACTTTGTACCAATTTATTAAATTTTTTTTATAAATTAATATTTTAAACAACTAGCTTTCTTTTCATGTCTACAGGCACTATAATTGGCACCAAAATGGAATCGAATAAAAAAGATCAATATTTCAAAACAGTTGTGAGGTATGTTGTTTCTCACTTAATAATCACGATTGATAACAAATTTTTTCTATATATAAATATATATGTATATACACACACACCTATAATATAACTTAAATATAGAATTTTACTTTAAAAGAAACTTGTTTCAGATTGAAAGAAATTTTTAGATATAGAATGTATTATGTATGGAATGAGTCTTGGTTTGACAAAATTATATTTAATTTTACTACCTTGGGACGGGAACAACAAAAGACTTCAAAGTTGATGCATTCTCTTATTAATGAGGTATTGAATAAATTTTTTAATATCAGCTGTCTTTATAATGTTTTACTTACTTTTCATCACAAGTTTTTATACAGATAATACAGCAACAACTGCATGAATTAAATAAACTACGTAAAACTGAGACGAAACCTGATACAAGTAATAAATCATAATTTCTTAACATAGAAACTATGTAGAATATTTATTAACGCAAGATTGAGAAAGTAATTGACTATTTCCACAATCTCTCTTTTTCTTTATTTAATATAGATAAAACGTTTTTCAACGTTCTAATGGAAGCATCTCATAAAAAAAACTTCACACAAGAAATGATACGTGATAACGTAATTACAATGATTACACTGGTATGCTAATTCAATATACAGACATATTCTTAAATAAATAATATTCTAATAGAACATTTAATTCTATTCTTTTACCAGACCAGTGATAAAATTACTATTACGATAAATTTTGTTATCTATATGTTAGCAAATTTCCCAGAAATACAAGTATGTATTCACTGCAAGATCATTAAATTTAGTACATAAGTTATAAATGATACAATTTTAAATTTCGAAAGATATTAATAATAATAATAATAATAACAACATATCGTCTTTTAACTTACATCACTTGTAAGATGGTTCCTAATATTGCCTTAATTAAATTATTATGTTGATGTACAGATTTATTGTAAATATAAATTGAATTTTATTTGTATATATAAATGTTTTAAAGATTATTTAAATTTGCAATAGATAGCCGCCGCAAAACTTATTATTCTAAACGTTTTAAGTATACGTCAATAATGAATGTGCGCGCGAGTGCAATATATTCTACTTCGGATAAAATTATAATAAATTTATGCAAATGTATACATTATTCAATATTATCAACGCTTCGATTATTCTCAAAACATTAATTTATAAATATATTTATAATAAATTACAATATATGAAATATAACATATAATATTATATCAATATAAAGCGATATATATTTCATTTAATTTTATAAAGGAAAAAGTATATAAAGAATTGATGACAATTTATGGTACGAAAACGCCAATATCTACTCCAGTTAAATATGACGATTTACAACATATGCGTTATTTGGACCAAGTTATCGAAGAAACGTTGAGACTTTTTCCTACTACACCTATAATTGGCCGACGACTAACTAAAGACGTAAAAATAGGTATGTTTATTTTTATAACAATCAAATATTAGCAACGATTTTTAATACAACAAAATTTCATTACATATAATAAATAAATTCAGAAATGTAAATAATAAAACATCAATCATATGCGAATAATTAATTATTGATTATTGATATTTTATTAGCTAATAGTTTTTTATTTAAGATTATCTTAAATAGTCTGGAGATGTTTTAAATTAATACGAGACTAATAAATAAGCTAATATTCAATAAAATATAAAGCAAATTGTATTACTTATTATTAATACATTTCTATTCCATACTAATGTTTAAATACGCTTTAGGAAATTTTATTTTACCAAAAAATACTAGTATTATAATAGTACTTATGTTGATGAACCGACAAGAACAATATTGGCCAAATCCATTGAAATTTGATCCAGATAGGTTTTTGCCAGAAAGAGTAAAGGATTGTCCTTCAGATTCCTTTTATCACATCCCTTTTAGTGATGGACCAAGGAATTGTATAGGTAGGTATGAATAAATACAATTGTATTGTAAAATTAATTTACCTATAATCAGGGTTGCGCAGTAACGCGTTATTGTAACATCATTGCCGTTACAATTATTTCTTAATAACGAATTGATAACGACGTGATATTTTTTATTAATAATGGTAATAATAACACGATTAATTTTTTGTGACGGTGACGAATATAATTGTTACTATTTATTTTGTTATGCACGTACACGTGTGTATGAAATATGCACAAATAAGTTTTAAAGAAGAGAGTATGTTTGAAGAGGAAACCGGGGCATCATGAGCCACAGGGTACCATCATTGATTGTTTAACATAATCTAGAATGTTTAAATTAATACTACTGGTACAATACGATTGTTACTTTGTTACTCATACTTTTTATGTAGGTGGTAATGATTAAATTCTATTGTATCGACAAGCATCGATCATTAATGGTTTTTGTGATGCAATAGTAACTTTTTAACCGCATAAAAATGTTTTAGTATTGTTTTTAATAGTAGAATAAGATACATGTATGAAAATTAGGTGCAAGTTTTTGCGCATTTTTTCTTATCTACATTACAAGTAATAATTTAACGTTTATTTTTTATCGTTTTCTATTAAATGTATAATTAAATGTATAATTGGGGTATCATGGGTCATATATTAAATATTCGTGATAAAACGGGACAATACAGAAAGTATTTACTAAATATACTTATTAAATTTTAAAATATACATTATGCTTTAATTATTTAAAAAAAATGATACAAAAATTTTTATATTGATTTTTTATTTGATGTACTTTTAAGAGTTTGAATTTTTGTGATTCATAATGCCCCGGTCTCCCCTATATTTCATATTGAACTAATCGATTAGACAATTGAATGCTATTACTTTAAAAAAAGATTATATTAGTAAGAAAGTAATCGAAATTGTATCAACTTGGTACTTTTTGAGTAAAAATAATGTTTACTTTTACAATAAGTAATCAGTAATGATAACATTATTTTTTGAAAGTAATTTTTTCAATCTTGCACATAATTAACTTGCAGGTACAAAATACGCAATGATTTCTATAAAAGTTATTCTAGCTACTTTAATACGAACATTCGTTTTCAAAGTAGATAAAAGTATTCAGATACGCAATATAAAATTAAAAACGGACATAACATTATCTACTATTGAACCTTTAAAGATCAGGATTAACAAACGAGATCTCCAATAAAGTAATCTGAATATTAGATAAAAGAAAACACTTTTGCAGAAAATGTTCGCATGTATTACGGTTAATATTAATGTAACTTAATTTCTAATCTTATTTTTTACTGTATTTTAATGTATAATATAATTGCAAAGAAATAAAATATTCAAACAAAATCTTTGAAGATTTATTGTAATTTAATTTATATTTGTCCGCAATTGACGAGCATTGCTTCTTCTGATTGATTGTATTATTGAGGGTATATTACTGAAATTTGTGATCTTATTTTTCCTTTCATTTCGTAATTTCCTGTTATTTTCAGGAAGTCCATACCTGCGATCACACAACTATGTGAGGAAAAGGAAAATCCTCAAATCAAAGAATGAAATCATTTATCAATCTCTTGAATTATATCAATTTCGAATTTTATCAATCTCTTCGGATTCGAGTTTGATTGTAAATTTTGTTGACGTCTCTACAGTCTTTGAGATTTAAAATATCAGCTGATTTTATAATAAACAAAAGTAATTCATTAACGTTTCTATGTATATTGAATAGTTTAGAATAGATCCTACTTCTGTTAAAGTAAAATGTTGCAAATTGCTGTTATTAAGATATCATTGTTATTAAAGTTATTTCCAGCGGTATGACGAATAAAAATAAGTAAAAAAAATAAGTAAAAAAATAAGTTAAAAAAAACAAAACAAAAATTTAAAAAAGAAAGAGTTTGAAAATTTATCGTTGCATTCTGAAATAAGATGTATAAATATGGAAATTAATATTTTTAAATTAAAAATGAATACTTTTATTTTATTACAAATTTATAATTGTTAAATTTTATTATAAATTTAATATTTAAATTTAATTAATTTTAAGTTTAAATGTCTCCAATCTTAATTTAAAAATATTCATTTTAATCGATTTGTTTTTTACAGCATGATTGTACATTATATGGTATATACATATTCATACTGGTGTCTATGCACGTGTTATGTAACTTCCTCGCTTTTTTCAAGAAAACATATGATTTCTATAGACGATAACGAAATAATTGCAAATTTGTAAAAATTGCAGCAAATAAGAATCTAACCATAATAATTAAAATAATTTGATTTTGAGCAACACCGTCAAAGTTGATACAATAAATAAGAGTTAAACAATAATCGTACCTTTAATTTTCTCTAACGTTTTCTGGCTCATAATCGATCGCGAACTAACTGGATATGATACATTTACAGTACAAAAATGGATTTACTGTGATGATATATTAAAAGACGATAAAAATAATTTATAAATATGAAATAATTTATAAAATAATAAGATGACGATTTAAACACGTACCTTCGTTCACACAATCATGCTTAGTGCATAATTCTTGGTTTGTCTCAAACAATTGTTACTTGAAGCCCCAAACATGTACGTAAGAATACAATGCGGCTATCGCAAGAAAGTTCTATAAAAAATTTTTTAAGAAATTAAAATCAAACATTTTGAGTTTTTCCCAAAATAAAATTTTATTTTAACGCATATTTATTTCAGTTTCTTATATTATTTTTATCTTACTTTATTATTATTATTATATTATTATTTTATTCTCTTTATTTTCTTTATTTTTTTAGATAATTTAAAATTTTCGTAATCCTCAAATTCCATCTTAAAACTATTTTTCTAAGATTTTATCATATTTTTAAACATGTTAATTCCTTATAATAATTCTTCAATAGAATATATTTATCAATAATTAAACTTCATATTTAATATACAAATTTTGTTTTTTATATAAATGTTTTTATTATTTTACATACCTTATTGTATAATACTTAATAATATTTAATACTAAAGGTACGTAACAATCTTTTCAAATAAAACTTTTATTTCAAGGAAGTTTTCCTAAAAGAGGAAAAGACTTTACTTTATACATCAAATGTATATTTCTTCTTTTAAATAGTACACAGTCATCACGAGCACACATAAATAAAAAAAACATCTATAGCAAAAACTTGGTGGAAAAAATACATGCGAGTACTCATAATAATTCCAAGTTAAACAAACTACTCTCGGTTCTTTCCTTGCTCTTATTCTGATATATTTTAAGTCAAGGCCTCTCGAACTAGCGCAGCCTAAAATATTCCGGATTTTTTCCGTTTAATTTCATCTTATACAATTTACAAATATTGCGAAGCGTACGATATCGGTGAAAACATTATACAAGCATAAAGACCACGTGTGCTTATTAAACTGTACGCTTTCTTGGAAAGCTCATGTTCTCATAAGAAACATACGTTTTTATATTTTTTATCAATCTCATTACAATGAGAATATATAATTTCGGAATGCGATAAAGAAATTCAACAATATTAATTACTTTAATATAAAAATCTTCTCTTATCAGGCTTGCAATTCAAGCTTTCGTCTATCAGGTTATCCAATGATAAAAGATTTGTACGAATATGTACATATAATCCAATCGTAGAATTTTCGTTTGCTATATACATATTATAGAACACGCAATCTTCTTATCAAATAATACGGAAGAATGCGCTTAGATCCGTTTAGAAATGTGCGCCAAGAGATATGTAATTAATGAGATTTAATTATTAAATTATATTATTACGCCCCTATACGTACAATTTACGTATTTAATCATTCACATGTCTCAAATTATTTTTACAGTTTACTCATAAATGTTTGTATTGAATAATCATTACGGTGACTGTAGATTATGTAGGAAGACAGAAAATTGTAATTAAACAATCCGACAAAGAAAAGTTGACTAGTGTACAAAATTATCTGTAAATTTTATTTGTAAAGCATTTACAATGCTTTTCTGTATTATCATTATTATTAATTAAACATTTAAGAGTAAACAACAAAAAATAATTTAGATGCATACAAGATGTGTACAGATATATAAGTTATCAATGAAGTATATAATTATTATCTAATCACAACTCAGAAATGTTTAATATAATGAAAATCAAAACAAACTTAACAGAAGATCGTATTAAAATTTTCTATCATATAATAATCTTCATTCATCATTCGTGTGTACTTAACACTACATCAAAGTAAAATAATAATATAAAAAAACGTTGAAGTATAAAACTTAGGACTATAGAGTATATTTACTGTGCGTACCGTTACATTGCAGAACACAAGATACCGATATATGAGTGTCATATTTTTCCCTTAATAATGAAATATATGAATCGTGTGTGCTGCTATATGTGCGCGTATGCGTATAAACACATACGTATAAATTTTATATATTTAAAGCATATCTCCGTCATGTAAGTATGATACTACAAATATGGTTTACGAACTTAGGAATGCGTATTAATTAATGTAAATATCTCAAAATACGAATATTTAATTATTCGTATTCTAACCCTCGTATTCAGATACCGGATTCGTTTGGATTCATTCTTGTAAACTATGCCAGAAATACATTTGTAGTGTAACAGATACAAGAAATATTCTGTTTGTTCTTGTTCTAAAATAGAATAAATATTGTTTACATGATTTATATTTTAATTTCTCTTAAATCATAATATACTAATACTATTTTTGAGAAAAAATTGTCAACACATATACTTATTCAGAATCGTGTAAAAGTGAAATTATATAAGTCCGGATAAATCCGATATCTATAATTGATCATCAGGCACACTACTGTTCTAAAATTAACCTATCTATATTTCGCTTTAAAATAAGTGTGTATATATACACATTAAAAATCCATTAAAATATATTTAAGTATGTATATAAAAAATTTATGATATGCGTAATGGAATAAATAAACATGTATACGCGCATGCACGTAACTTAAAACACGTAAACAAAGAACTGAGTATTTTGTTATAGTAAAAACTAATTATTTTGTAATAATTACTTGAAGGTATGTTTAGAAGTATGGATCACTTATTAATGTCACGTAGTTATTTTTTTCGAAGAAAGGAAACGATGTCATAAATATTGCTAAGAAAATGATGGCGAATTCTTCTAACTATCTTCTCTCAGTCTCTCTATTGTATTAGAATATCTAAGTACTATTATATTTTTGTTCAACAGTCCACGTTTCAATAAACAGAAGTTTTAAATAATATTCTAAAAAGATTTAATCTTGTAAACATTTCGGTCTAAAAAAATTTTAGCGCAAATAAGATTTAATCAAAATAATATTTAAAAATGTTTTCTGCGCGAGATAAAATCTAATATTTATCATGTCATATCTTTAGCACAAAACAATCTTCAACAATGCTCTCTCTCGTCACAGAAAAGATTTTATATTAAGTATTATCTCGATTAAAACATCATTTTGTGCCAAAAATCTTTTCAAGCATTTTTTTATTTAGAATAATTTTATTTAATTTCGTAAATGTTTTGTGTCAGAGGATAAACTTTATCGAGTATCTTAAACTGAGGTTTCCGAGTTCAAACGCAAAAGAAATTTGTTCGATTTAGGATGTGCCAATTGTTCGGTGAGATTAAAATGCGGTAATCTATGTACTGTGCACAAGAGTGCCACTTCGCCCTGTCTCAACTGAAACTCACAACCGTTAGCGATCGGGCGAGAGGGTAGCTCTCCTTCGCATACCAAGGCCCAGTGATGCGATCGTTTTTGTCTCTCTTTCTCGTTTGATAGCACCGGACTCGCAGCGAAGAATGGTTCCAGGAAGGCGCGCGGCGCCGCATCTTGAGCCAAACATCGGGCGAGACGGTTCAAAATAGATTCTACGGAATGACGCGGCTGTTGCCGGGTGATTCTCAAATATTTCTGTAAAGCTCTTGCCATAGAGGGAAACACTGCTTGCGCAGCTTCCATAGGGTCCATCGGTCCAGGATTTGGCGTGGATTCTACCTCGGAATGCAAACGTTTGATATGCGCAAATGCCTCTTCGGCGGCAGTGATGAGTCTTGCACGACGTTTCCGCACTCGCCGCTCGTAATCATGCTCCTCGTAAAAGCGCTCATTGTGACTCGAATCACGACGACGGGCTTGTGCTGTCAGGACTGCCCGGTCTCCGCTTCCGGCGCGCGATTGCATACCACCGGTCACTCCACCGTCAACCTCGTAAAACTTGAAACTTGATTGCTTTCTACCAGACTTCGAGACTGGCAACCTTTCCAAATATGGATTGTAAATTGGAAACTCTGTATAGTATTTTTCTAGAACCCATACGGCTGCTCTCTGTATCGATAACTGGCCAATCGCGTAAGATCTCGATTCACCATCTGGCGATCTAACGACCTGTGAACGAAAATAATGTATATAATTCAAAATGCATGTTGCAATTGGATATCATTGAGAACAATATGAAGAACATTTAGCACCTTAAGATAAAACGTAGGTTGTAAATGACGAACTTCGATAAGGAGCACTGCGGTGTAATGTATAAACAGGAGTGTATTGGCAAGGGTACCTGCATAATTTACTAAACTTTTGTACTCTGTTATTTCGCCATTAGCAACAGTCTTAGCACTCTCGGTGACCTGAAAAATATCGAACACTTTAGTAACAATATATATATATATTTACAAAGATAGCGTTTTCCAGCAAAAGATACAACTAACATAGTGTAATATAGTGAATCATTACTTTGATTCTGTATCTTGAAAAAAGATGAAAATTATAAAGGTGAATGAATTTACTAAGTATCTCTTGCTGGAAAACGCATATAATTGCATGAATCACATCTAGAATGATTACCTGTACAACATAAAAAAGCCAATAAGTACAAATGCACAGGGTGGTGAGCAGCAGCACTCCCGCCTTGAATAAAAATATGCGTGGCATGGTAGCGGTTCGCGGACGCAGAAACACTGCCCAGCTACCGATGGCCAATAGCACCAGTTTGAAGGCCAATCCTAGCAGTTCGCCTTTACACTCGGCGTTGCATGACAGTAGATGCAATTTCTGTTGCATTGTCAGTACCGTTGTCGAGTCGGGAAAGAATCCCAATTTAGGCAAAATAACCATGGCTGTAGGACTTATAAAGGCGCATATCCCGAGTATCATTGCCACGATTGGACCAACATAGCGATTGCAGCTGGAACCAAACGTGCTATCGGTTTCGTTTGGCCAGTGGCTTACATCCTCGGTCGATTCTGACCTATCCGAGGTGTTGCCGGTGACGGCTGTAGTGTTTTCTCCCCAATTCTCATCCTGAGGCAGTATCTGCACCTCAATCACTTCTTGGCCCATGTTATCCACACTGTCTCCTCGTACGTTGACTGTTGTTTGAAACGGAGCCATTTCACTAGTATCCAAATTCTGTCTCTCCTTTCTTTGACTTCGATTGCTCCTGTCACAGAAGATTACAAAAGATTAATGAAAACCAAATCATAAGAGATCTTTAACAATCACAATTTTAGTATTAAAATAGCTTGCTGGTTTTAGTTGTATATCATGCTTCCTTGGTTTCCTAATGATAAGAATGATCCAAAGAACCTCTTCTAGATTATGTATCGTGAAACTGAAAAAAGTACTTACCTCCATTCATTCAATTATACAATTATGCAACTAAAACTAGCGGCTTATTCCATCAATAAGCGACTGCTGAAGAGCTCTTATGACTTCTATTGTGTACAACCTCGCAAGACACCACATTCGGAGAATTAAAACGTCAACTTCTTTAGAATGATTAGATGAAATTCATGGGATATACCTAGTGGTGCGGTGAGAATGCTGCCTGTGATGCTGTTTTGAACTGTGAGATCTATGATGCTTCTGGGAGCTCCTGCTGTGGTGGCTATGGCTATGCTCGCTAGCCCCGGACTTTACGCTCTCCGTCTCCATTCCACGACAAAGGCTACCGCCCGCTCGCTACCCCATAAGAGCATACCCTCCTTCGCGCGCGGACGAACGACGGACACATGTATCGCGACGCCGCACGACGTAGCCTCGGTCAGCTCCAATGTTCCGTTTTACCTCGTCAAAGTACGCTATCGCCGCGCGTCCACGATCCAGGCATTCCCGGAGCGTCGCGGCGTCGCGGTCACGTGCACTCTTGACATTCCGTTATCCGGTCGAGGCGATTCGTAGGGAACAGGTTACCGCCGACACCGGTATGATGTGAGATCGGTACCGGAACGATCGACGAAACCACAATTCTCGGCGTCGAACGCGTAAAAAACAGACGCCGACACGCCTAACGTTTTATTATTCCCACCCCCTCTGTCCGGCTCCAAGCAGCCGGGCTACCACATTCCGTAGTAATTGCTGCGATTGAAAACACTGCGGAGCCGCTAGGGGAATTTTATCCTGACGATACGCTAGAGAAAGACTAGAGGAACCCATATTCATGGACATTATTTACGAATTTATGATATAAAAATATAATATTCTCATACAATATGGATACATTCCACTTTGCGTTTGCAATACCTTGTTTAACATTGGCTAAACAACAATTCATCCATGTTGTTTATCAATCAAGTGTCAAACAAGGGTTCCACTTGACATTGCAAATGTAAAGTAAAACCAGAGAGAAAAACTCTGATAAACACATGGAATGCACCCTATAAGAGGCAAGAGATATCACTTATCTAATCGTTCCTGTATTGGCTGTATTATAGAACAATTAAAATGGATCAAACCATTTTCGTGATCAAGTGACTTTTATTTGATATTTATCATGTTTAAAATAATAAATTAAATAAATATATAATTTTATATAAATAAAAATATGTTGAACTATCAAGACAGTCAACAAATTTTTTCAATTAAAAATATTTGAAATATTTTTTAATAAAACACTTTTTGTACTTTCCTTCCAAATGTATTTCAAATGATTATTACAATTTATTACACGGCAATAGGAGTGGGTGGAGGTAGATCTTTGGACGGCTTCACCTCGGAAATCGGAACCGACGGTGGTACCTCTTCTTTCGGCTCCACGATAGATACATAATCGGGAAGAGGTTTTTTTGGGCCACTCTTGCCATTAGGATCCCAAGGAAGCATAATTTTAACCTTGATTCCCAATACCCCTAAAATATATTTAAAATAAAATACAGAATAAAAAATACAAATATAATACCAAATATAACACAAATTTTTTATTATATGTTATAAACTAAATACATACTTCGAACCAAATTTTACAAGTACATTATTATATTACGAATTAAAGAAATAATTATAATGCAATCATACCTTGTCGAAGAAGCACATGCCGGGTGGCGGTGTTCACATACTCGTTAGTCGGCTCGCCTGAGTGTATCATAAGGCCATCAACAAATTTCATCGATTTCGCTCTCTGACCACGCAGTTTACCACTGACAACCACCTCACAACCTTTAGCTCCTGACTCCATAATGAAACGAAGGACACCATAACACGCTCTAATTAAAAACAAAATTTTTAATAGAAAGAATGTAATAAAAAATAAGATTAACAAAAAATACATAGAATAAAGCTCTAAATTTTACCTTCGTACAGCAAGGCCACCGATCAGTTTGTATCGAAGGGATTCTGCCTGTGCAATTGCACATAAGCCACGCGTGGCAACCTTCTCGGCATACAACTCAACGTTCTGCGGTTCTTTAAAATTAAAACGTTTCTGTACTACAGAAGTAAGCTCTCTGATCCTACGTCCCTTTTCACCGAGCACGCTTTGTGTATGGGTAGCCAACAAGATAATTTCCGTTCGGTTTGGTGTAACACGAACTTCCACACCAGAATAGCCATCCTCAGCAAGTTCACGAGTCAAAAACTCGTTTAGCTCAGCCCTGAAGACACCGTCTCCCACAAACTGAAGATAAAAAAAAAGGTAAATATTAATATTAAATTTAATTTCTTTATCATACATAATTTAGCATGAAAATTTGTTTATTAAAAAACCTATCATAAAATATTAAATATCAAATATAGAATAAAAGAGTGTTGCAAAATATACTAATATGTACCAATCTAGATTCTACAAAATTTTATATATTTTAAATAATTTTGTAACGAGACACATGGAATCGTGAAGACCACATGTGAAAGAGTCCACATGTGACATTGAAAGCATTTCCATTACGATTTATGGTTCTAGCATTATTTTGCTTTATTTCGATGAAATATTATTCCAAAAATTTTCAGCACTGCAACAAATATATTTCTATGCTTGCTCAAATTTATTATATATTTCATATTTATTATAAATTCTTGAAAATACTACTAACCTTCCTCTTTTTCGATATTGAACGATTCTCCATATTCAGGATACTGCTGAATCACAGATTTCTTTCAACTGAATTACGACTAAAATATAAAGAGAATTACGTTAATTATAATTGTGCTTAAATATATGTAAATCTCAATTTATAAATTCCTAAATTTATAACATTAATAGACCACTTACTTTTCTTAACCTTTCGTGTTTTACACGACTTCGTGAAGGCCGCATGCGGAGTCTACAATACAATCGCAAACTCACTTTAAAGTCATGACAACCAATCAGAAACCGTTATATCAACTGTTGACGCTTTTGATTGGTTCTTGCGACTTACGACGATACGATATCCAATAAGAACATTTACTTCCTAGAGTTTCTAGCTGGTAATATTTTTGTCTCGAGAAAAAATAGCGTTTTCCATTGGAAAAACTAGTGCAACACTGGTGTAATTGAATGCAAATTAACTTATTTATTTCCAGTGTTTTAATAAATAATTTAATCCTTTTAAAGTTATGAGGTTATCGTGACATCAAAAAATACGTAATTTAAAAGGGTTAAATTATTTATTAATACTGAAAATATGTGAATTAATTCGCATTCAAGCGTACTCTGCGTGCATCAGTTGCACTAATTTTCCAAGTGGAAAATTTTCCTATTGGCAGTGTGAAGCCTGCATAACGGCGTCTGCTAGCACTGGCACTACTGCGTTTGCGCGAGACTCCATCTCGCAACGTACAGCTTGTCGCTTGTCGTTTCGCGGCTTGTATCGGTGTTGTTACGACGATCTTTCTCCCGTTGTGGTTTCCATTATTGCTTTCTCTGCCTCGAGTCTCTAATCTACACGCTTCTGAAAGCTGCTTTGGTTGATTCCCCGTGCTCGCGTCGTATGAGGCACGGTGAAATTTTATCGTTTACATTCTCCATCGACGGGCACACGTTTCCAGGATGCCCAAGAGGAAGCATCAGGCCCTCATAGATTCCGACAGTAGCGGGAGTGCGTCGGAGAGCGGTTCGGACTTGGACAATGTAAATAGCTTAGCTTTTATGTAAAAGTCCTGTGCCATTCACTTCCGCGTCCATTATCATACCGCATGTTTATCTCCGTTCACGAATCTTGAAAAGTGTACGTTAAACTGCGTCCACTAAGCGATTTTGCATAATTTACGGTAATACCCAATACAAGTGCATAAACATATATGTACGAATTTTATGCAATATTAAACCAAGTCTTTTTTAAGATTCTAATGTGAATACACAACTAGGTAATAAAAGTCTTAAATGGTCAAGCTGGATCTTCAGTGGTTAAATAATTCAGTGAATTATTAATTTCTCAATTACGAATGAATTTTAAGATGAAACAATATGAATTTTAACTTTTTATTTTTAAATTATCTGAATTTTTTCTTTTGAATGCTTAATTATATATTTTATTTTAAAATGGAGAATGTAGAGCAGTTGCAAGAAGTACATTACGTGTAATATAAAATATAAAATGTAATATATAATTGTTTATAACACATATAATATCATATAATAATGTGATTGCTTGTCAAAACTCATGGAGCACAATGCAATATGGAACTGAGCTATTTTATTATTAGTAATTGAGCACATGTCTCTTCACTAAATTTTAGGATCTATTGTCATTGGCAAAGAAAAAGAAAGGAAAGTCGCAAGATGATTCTCAATCGAATGAGGATAACGGATCCATTAAGAAGGACACCAAACATGATTCAGATATATCAGATTCTGATGATTGGAATAACAAAACTGGAAAAACAAAGAAGAAAAAGTCGCCATCAAAGAGGAGTAAACGAAAGATGACAAAGTCCAGCTCAGAGGATAGTGCCAGTGAGAAAGAACCAGCTAAACAGCTTTCGGAGCCAGAAGAAGGTATATGGAAATTAAATCTTTTACAAATGTGTACTTTATTTTTTCTTAAATATATGAATATGATCTCTTAAGTTTTGCTATTATAAATAACAATCACTTTATTGTAACAGGTGAGGTATCAGATTCAGATCCGAGTGGTTCCAGTTCCAGCCAAGAAGAATTCAACGATGGCTACGATGACAAACTTATGGGAGATGCGGAGGATCAAGCTAGACTTGCACAAATGACTGAGAAAGAACGTGAACAAGAAATCTTTAAACGAATTGAACAACGTGAAATTATGAAAACAAGATTTGATATTGAGAAGAAATTAAGAATGGCCAAGAAACAGGAATTGAAAAAACAAAAGGAATCGAAAAAGAAGGAGAAGGGTATTGAAGAGAAGCAGAAAATAGATCGAGCCCCAGATCCTAAAGAGAGGAGTAAAGATCGTAAGAAGACAATAGAAGAAAAGCAAGACAAGAAGTTTCATGCAATGTCGTTGCTCAAAGCTAGACGTGAAGAGAAGAAGGAACGAGGTAGGTTTCTCATATATTGTTACCTTCTTTGCATTAGAAATATTGCAAATATTTCTAATCCCATTCTTTTATTAATAGAGGAAAAAGAGAAACAGAGGATAGAGCAGCAACAACAACAATCAAAGGATATGGAAGAAGAAGAATTGGAAGATGATCATAAAGCGGCTGCAAACAAAACAAAACTTAAGGCATCTGATATATATTCCGATGACAGTGGTTCATCGGATAGTGGAGAAGAGGAAGAAGTAACTAAGCCAGCACCTGTACGTAGATCATCTTCGAGTGAAAGTCGCGATTCGGATTCCGACAATGATAAAAAGTAAGTTTTTAGGCTACTTTTTATTCAATGATATTTTTTGTATCTCTTATTCAATTATATTTTTATTCGATATCATTATTTTAGATCGATTACTAGCAACAAAGCTAGACCTAAGAAACCAGTGTACATCAGTACTAAGGAAGATCTAAATAAGATTCGACTATCCCGTCATAAGATGGAGAGATTTGTTCATTTACCTTTCTTTGATAGAGTAGTACAAGGTTGCTTTGTCAGAATAGGAATTGGCAATAATAATGGCAAACCTGTCTATAGAGTAGCTGAGATAAGCGGTGTGTGTGAGACAGGAAAGATTTATCAACTCGGTGGTACAAGAACGAATAAGGGATTGAAATTACGCCATGGTGCGCAAGAACGTGTGTTCAGGTTGGAATTTGTCTCAAATCAGGAATTCACAGATTCCGAATTTTTTAAGTGGAAAGAAACTTGTGCGCTACAAGGAATATCGACGCCTACGTTCGATGAAGTAGAACAAAAGTTAAAGGACATTAAGGAAGCGCTGGTATACGAATTCAAAGAAGAGGATATAGAAAAAATAGTACGTGAAAAGGAGAGATTTAAACAGACTCCTTACAATTACGCAATGAAGAAAGCACAGCTGATGAGAGAACGCGATGCGGCTAATTGTAGAGGAGATGACGAGACAGCTAGTCGACTTAATCAAGAATTGAGTGAATTAGAAGAGCGTGCATCAGAATTGGATAAAATGCGTACAGCAACAATTTCTAGTATATCATACATAAATGATCGCAACCGAAAGAAAAATGTAGAGGAAGCTGAGAAAGCTATAATGGTAATATTTAGGATATAATTTTTATTATAACATTTCAATTGATTAATGATATTTCAATTTCAATCGAATTTGTTATAACAGGAAGAACTGAAGGCTAATAAGGGTAAGAAAGTCGATGATCCATTCACCAGGCGAAGTACTAAGCCAAGGATGGTGTATAAGCCGGAAGATGAGTCTGAAGTGGTAGCAGTTCCAGTAAATGATAAATCGAATCCTCATCCGGCTGGAGATTCAGTGTCGGCTGTTGATAAAGAGAACGGACAGGAATCTAAGAAGAAGCAAAGTACAGAAGATCTATTTGACGCACATGACTTTGATATAACAATCGATTTGGAAGTTCCTATTCCAAGTAAGTTTTGCAAGAAGTATTGTAAGAAATTATAAATTTTTGCCCAGCAATTAAAACAAAACGAGATATATGTAGAGTACAAATATTTATATAATTTATACAATTTTATTTCTAGACAATCCTGTTAGCGTTTTACCGAAGCCCATTAATAATATCAAGGATACAGGACCTCGCCGATCGTTAAATCTAGAAGATTACAAAAAGAAACGCGGTCTTATCTAACAGTTCATATGTCTTAAACGTCATAAAGATACGATAAGGCTAAGTTGTCGAGGTTATCTTGTAATTAAAGATATCACCTCATCTATCGAATGCCCTGTTTAATAACAAGAACAGGGGATACGTTCTTATAATGATTGACTGAAAGATTAGGTTATTTATGACACTTGCAATGTTACTACTAATGAAGAATTTATCTGTTTAATACGTTGAGTGGTAGTGATTTCCTATACACGAAGAATTAAATATTACAGTTATGTAATATTACAGTTACATGATTAATAAAGGAATATTAAATGATACAAACTATATGATATCTAATGGAAATTTTGTTATAAATTTTTTTTAGTATTTTATAACAATGTCAGATTAATGATTATATCTACATATGAATATGTGACGCATACATATTATTTATGTAGGATGTATATTGGAGATCATTACTATATATAACTTAACCAAAATTTTGTTATGTACTCTTTATTCCCCATTAAGATCTATAAAAAAAGTATCAATAATCACTACCAACATTCATCATCATACTCAATGTATTAAAGAGATTTTAATTAAGGTTCCAATTCTTCAAAAAGGTTTCAACGAATCGGTTCCTATTATGTCCAAACAGCGACATTGTCATTGCTGGATGGAAAATATAATTGTACAGGGTGTTACAGATACATACTAGGCAGTACGACGGATTGCGCGGCAAACTTTGCATGGCCAAGCGTGGTTTAATAGACAATGACAGTGACTTTATACATTATAAAGTTTGTACTACAAAGTTTTATTATTTATGTTATAAAGTTCATGTTATAAAGTCATTGTCATTGTCTATTAAACCATGCTTGACCATGCAAAGTTTGCCGCGCAACTCGTCGTACTGCCTAGTATGTATCTGTAACACCCTGTACACATGCAATAATTGTGTATGTAGAACAATTGTTTGATTGATAATGACAGTACTTAAGGAATAAGGTTATTGAGATATATTACTTAGATGCTGCGAAAAAAATATAATTTTACGTTTTATCACATATCTTCCAATGCATATGGGAGACAACCATATCCCAAGTAGCACGCAATTCTTACAAAGCATTAACAAAGCGCTAAAAAAGTGCATATAATCACTTTTTAGCGCTTTACACAGTGCTGCTATGCTACTTAGGATACCTTACAATACTTAAATGAAAAATAGAAAAACCGGAAGACACGTATTTATACTGATCAAGTTATTTGCCAAATAACTAAATTTCTTACAAATCATTTATATAAAAATCAATTTTGATTACAGTAAATCGTATATAAGATTTTGCGTTGTATACAATAGAATAAAAATCTTGTTAAAAGGCCATTTTATCAGAAAATGGAAAACTGTTTGTGTTGTTCATTTGTGTACAGTATATTATCATTTTGACATCTCTCTCAATTTACTCATATATCTTCAATATTTTTTATTGAGGAAAAGCAAAACTGTATATAAGTATTTCAATGTTTTCGAATTATAATTTTTATCATTTGAGATCCTACAATATTAATGCAATGATAAAAAAAAGTATTTTTTTTGGCAATACCGATTCTCTTGTTGGAAAAGAAACTAACTAAATTTATTTAAAAATAGGTTAATATACTGCCTTATCGGTTACTTATTTTTTTATTACTTTAATATTGCTGAAAAAGATTGTGTCAAACGTACGAAATGTATTACGATTTTATAATTGTATTTATGATATATGACATGTAGAAAATGTGTACAAAATGAATGTTGTGTATCGTATTACATAATATTAAATTATAATAAGGCGTCTTTATTGTCTCTACATTTCTTTTATCAAAATTGTACATACGTGTATTTAGGGACGGGGGGGATATTTAAGCACAGAAACTTCAGAATCTTTCTTCTAACCATGTAATAAATTATTATTTTCCTGATCTAGGAAATATTGTCAAGAAATTGTAACTGTGTATAGCCCTATTGCTAAATACTGTAAAACTGTAGAAAGCGTTTCTTATTTTTATGTAATATATGTTTGAAAAAATTGTAGATTCCGTATGTCCAGAAGTGATATATGTAGAAGAGGTTACCACTAACAAGAGACGATGGATTTGAGAGAGAGAGAGAGAAATCTGAACAATGTTGTTTGTAAAAGTTTATCATATTTTTTAATACATTAATTTCACTATTGTTTGCATTAACAACAATAACAGTACGGAAAACGTATTGTGTGCATACTATAATTGACAATTTGGCTTTCCAACTAAAACTAAAAAATAAGAGTGTCATCTTTTTTCGACTTAATGACACTCGTGTTTCAGTTTTAGCTGGAAAGTCAAGATGTCAATTCTGTTACACAGAGATACGTTTTCTACGCTGTTATTGTTGTTAATGTAATAATAGTGAAATTTGTGCATTCGAGAAAATAATGAATTTTTTTCTCTCTTTCTTTTTTGAAATTCATTATCTTCATCGTTTCTAAGGATGCGTTCCGTTTTGCGCTTGCAGCGCTTGTAAGCATCATTTGTCCTTGTTCAATATTTAATAGACAAGGATGAACTAATGCGTGAAAACGAAACGTATTCTTATTAGAGATGTGATTACCTCTTCTACATATATCATTATATATATCCATTAATATATGAGATCTACAGTTTTTTAACGCTGGGTTTCAAACGGCCTATTAGAAGAGGTTTCATGGCAAATTAATACTTTCAATGGTTTGCCATTGCCTTGCGAGAGGTGACGATCAAATAAAATCTGAGGTATATGTATTCTGGGCATGGATTTAAATTCGGATCTTTGGTACAGTGAGCAGCCACGTAATGCTCTACAACTCTACATCATGATCGCCATATAAGGATTATCGCGCCGAATACTGACATAAAATAGACGCAATATTTATACTTATAATACTCAGAAGCGATAAGAAGTGGATAAGATTATAAACTAGTATATATTATATTATAGCAAATTATATATACATTTATATGTAATAATATATATTATATATATTATTTGTATATAATTTTTATTTACTTAAATACATATATATAATTTGCTATTAATATTCGAGATACACACATCACACATGCATATAAGATACTTCATGTTTATATGTACTAATGTCTTTTTATCATTGCAATACGTGTTTCCTTTATTAATACATATTTTTCACATACAGTAGTTTTCATATATTACCGGCAATTATATAATTTATTGCAAATCTTAAAGTATATATTGTCTGCTCAAGATACATTGATCTTTTTGTAATAAACATATGTAATGATGCCACTTTCTTATGTACAAAATTAATAATATTGTAAATTATGTAACTGCTAACAGTATTTAACAAAATATATACATGTATGTGTGTGCGTGCGTGGATGGGGGTGTTTATTCTATTAGGATGTTTCATATTTATTCTACTAGACGATCTCATATGTATTTTTTAGATCGATTAAGCGCATTATCATGTTTGTCAAGAAATTCTGTATTTTGTTACGGTATGTTTCGCATATAATTTCTGTATCGAGCATCATCTTTGCTTTTCATTGTACTTCCATGAAATCTACCCTAACAGAAAATCTAATAGCGGCCTCGACTAACAATGAATTTTAATTAATTTAATTTATCGATTAAAATTCAGTCGATAAAATCGCTTAAAGTAATATTTTTAATTATTCTCTTTTTTTCATATGTTAAACATAACTGTTAGTCGTTTTTTTCTGAATTGAAAGTTATATAACAAAAAATTAATAATTGTATATTATCTATTATCTATGTTAACAGTACACTAACAGCTGATTAACGTTACTTGATATTACTTGAAGTTAATAATTAATTAAGATAATTGAAATCTGATGAATAAATATCGATAAATATTTTCGATTTCCCTAACGCGGGTTCTACAATGGAAGTCGTAGTGGTCGTAGGATTTTAAGTCATAGAAAATTACAATTGGCAATTACAGTCGAATATGAGAAGGATAATCGACTACGATTGGTCAATTTTCTACTACTCGAGGCCCTACGACCGCTACTACCCCGTACGAATGAATTGAAAATTTCTTTACGCGCATAGGCGCCGAAACTGCAAGTCTCGATACGCTCTTGGCCCTGTTTTACCGATCGCGGCGTTTCGCAGTCGCGTGTTTCGGTGTGCGCGTCGCGAGGACGAGGACTCGGCGCGCGCCGCGCAGTCGCGACGCGTGTGCGCCGGACAGATCGTCCGCACGCCGCTGCCCATATAAGGCAATTTCCCCACGTCCCTGGCGGCGATTGGGCCGCGTGACCGGCACGTCCCGCGTCGATGACTGATTCCTCCCGAAAGTCGCGTGTCCGCGAATCGATCTTGCGTAAGTCGCGTAAGTACACGCCGGATCGGCCTTGGTCGTCCTATCGGAAAATTCGCGCCGTTATCGCGTTTATCCCCGCCGCTTATTCCAATTCGTATTTGTCGCGCATTCTCATTTTACCCGCCGCTTCGTTTCAAGTGGCGGCAATGCATTGATTATCCGATTCACGATCATTGGGCGCGACGTATTAATTATCCGTTCATTCTTTTACAGTATCGACTAGCATACTTCGTTCCGAATATTGAATAGATTTTCGATTCGCGCGATTTTTCTGTCTCGCGCCTATTGTAACGCGCGGTGGCGCGCAATCGCGAATTTTTGACGACGCTGTACGGGGCGCGGGCATCCCATCGCGGGCCAATCGGAACGGCGGGCCGTGGCGGCGCTGCGCGCGCAGGCGTAGGGATACAGGATTCGCGGAGAGAGAGAGAGATAGCCGGCTGGTCGTGAGAGAGGAGCCTCCCTTCCCGTTCGCCCGTGTGAGCCAGCCGCGCGATATCTTCGACTGGACACT
>NW_017299509.1:897366-927793 GCF_001594075.2 Trachymyrmex cornetzi
CGTCGTCGTCATCGCCACCGTTTTACAGATCCGCAATTCGCGGGTATTAACCATCCCGATGAGGGAAAAGAACGTTCCGTAAACGCGCGACGGACATCGAGATCGCGGTATCTATCTATGGCGACGGGCGAGGTTCGACCCGGTCCGGCAGTCGACGACAGCCTTTTTGTGGTTATGGCCGCAGCAGACGCGCCGGTCGGCCATTGCTGCCCGGCTCCGAGATACGCCTCCTTTCTCGCAACGGCGGTTGCCCGGAAGAATCGGGAATCGCCCGCGCGGCGTCTTCTCGCCTCACGATCTCGCCTCGTCTCGGCCACGTATCGTCGCTCCGCTCTCATCTATCTCCATCGCAGACCTCGTTATTTAGCCTCCCGTACGGATTACCGCGGCAACGGCGACGATGACGATCCTGCGACGGCACGCACGTACTTGTCGTTTCCAGGAAGCGTATGATTCATTTCCACTTCGGCGAGCTGATTGACCGACCGATCAGTGACGACGAAGAATCGCGCGTCACCGCGGCGTGAGATCGCGCTTTTATGTCTGGGAGATTGCATTTTCTCGCCCCGTCTTTCTCCATCTTGCACTCTCTTTCTCTCTTCTCTTTCTGTCTCTTTCCCTCCGTCTCTATCTGTGTCTCCTCTTCCCTTTGCCTTTCTGAACGTTGGATTGCATCCGATTGCAACCGGTGTCTTGTCACTCACGATTTCGGTCCTGCATCCATGAAGATCCATGTCTCGTGATATAGGGCCATTTCTATAAATATTTTAAATTCAAATTAACCGGGATTTCGGTTCTCTCTCTCGTGGCTTCGTCTCTTTTTAGCTCCGTCCAGGAGGAAATAATCTCGATTTACTTCAACGCGAGCGCGTGCGACATCCAGGGAGAGACTCGAAACACGTCGAAATTCCCGAAACATTAGCTGAAATTACTGTAAAGCATTCCGGGGAGCATACCTCTGGACGTCGCGACGATCGCCTTGATAAAACGACGTAAAAGGTAACGGCTCTCCACGAAAGAATGACGGTGACTCGATTCGAGTAACCATAACATTGTAATGGCGCCTTTGCAGCCTTGTGTATTTATTTATTTATTTATTTACTTATATTTTTTCAATCATTCCTCGTTAGGTAAAAACATCGATTGTGCGCGCGCACGTGACACGCTCTACTTGGTTAAATCGAGTATATATATCATGTGTTAACCTACGTAGAAGAAGAGGACGACGCGTGGCCGTTATTAAAAATATAATAAATAAATAATGAGGCGGAGAGAGAGAGAGAGAGAGTTGTATTCTGAAGGTCTTTGGACTTCTTGAATCATTTTCTCCAAGTTTATCTTTTATATGAGTTTAAGGAGAGCCAGCAAACACTAATTGAAAGTAACATAACGTTAATGTTATAATTTCACACTTAGGCCCGGTTCTTCATTTGCTGGTTAATTTGTGATTGGATTGAACGTGATGATATAAAAATGGTATTTTTCTATCTCTGATCAGTCACTAAACTGATAGTTTTGTAGTGACTTTTAGGGTACCATTACAAAATCATTAGTTTACTGACCATAGAAAAACACATTTTTTACATTATCATCAAAAAACGAGGTTAAGTCTGAACCACAATTAACCAGATGAAAAACTAGACCTCAACAATATAAATGTAATATAACATATATATGTATATGTGTGTGTATGTAACAATTGCATTATTCAAATAAAATTGTAACATTGGCTGTGTCCAGCAGAAAAAGTAGTTTTGCAACTGTTGTAAGATTCTTTAATATAATTGGTTACATATTTCAAGTCAGTGAGAAAGAATAAAGCCTAGACACAATTAAAAAACACAAGCAATAAAAACAGGAAATGACAGATTTCAACCTATATATACCAGAATACATGATTCCTGATAGAGATCTGTTATTACCTGTTTCTATTGCCTGTTTTTTTCAATTGTATATTAGGTTTAAAAATCAATCGTATTAAAGAATTCTACAACAGTTGCGAAGCTGCTTTTTCTGCTGAACCCAATTATTTGTTGATGTTACATTACTTTTGATGTCATACTGAGAAAAATTTTTGATTGAAAATAAACAATTCACAGAAAATTCTAATCATATCAATCAGAATTCTGATTGCCCCATTTAGAATTATAATAGAATTGTAATATACACATATATAATTCAATCAGAATTTCAATTAATACAATCAAGCTTTCCAATGCTTTATTATTGATGTTACTTTTAGTTGGTGTTTACTGGGGAGTTAACGAGTTTTAATGTAATGATAAATAATATCATGTTTCATGGAACGTCACTGGGAAAGATATTGACGTCGCGAACGGGATCGAAGAGTCGAGATCACTTTTAAGCGTCATCCTCAAGAAAACGCCGCGTGTTTTATTTCGGGTGGGCGCTTCGAATCACGTGCTATCGGCAACTACTTCTATTCGAATCTCACTCAGTGGTTCCCACCGGGATCGTCGACAGATCGCTGGCAATCCTCTCACGTTATCTCGATGATCTGCTCAATCGGCGCGTCGTGATCTATGGAAATCGATGGCAATCAATTTCCATCGACAGCGAGAAATGGCAGGCTTTCCTTCCGGTTACACCACGTTATATCCACCGCTTGAAACGAACATGTATACTTGAACCGTTCGGAATGATTTCGGGAGAGAAAGATAAATTGTAGGGATTTAATTCGTAATCTATATTTATTACAGCCGAAAAAGCGCCTTTAAAATCACGTTGATTTATATATTAATTGAGAATCTCCGGAATCTCATCTTTCTCAAGAAACCAAGCCAGTATTTCTTCCTAATTGATAATATTGATCAAATGTCTCGTAGTGTCGTGGTCGTTATTTAAAAGCACGTTTTCTACGAAAATTTTCACGGAGCCACGATTTTGCCAAACACAAAGTTAAAATTAAAGCCTAATTATAACTAATTAATTTAATTAACGTTGCTAATTATTTCACATTTCATTTCATTGACGCGCTTTCTTTCTGTAACAACTGTTGTGATAGACAATGATTTAACAAAAGCTCTAGCAATAACAAACAAATCAATAACATAACGATGCTATCACAAAAATGCTATATCAAGTATATATATATATATATAATATAATACTGAAAAAAGCAACTTATTTTATTTTAATATATCTATTATTAAAGAATTGTATTTGCCATGTATTACATATTCCCAAAAACTATTGGAGTAGTAAATCTGATTCTAAAAAGAGTGAAATCCCGTTCTTAAAGATTGAAAATTGGAACTCTTTTTCAAGACTGGTTCAGTTTTAATTCTTTAGAATGAAATTCCACTTCAAAGAATTTAAAAAGTAGTTGAGACCGAAAACAGAAACAGGATCTTCAACGCTAACAAATACGTTTTCTTTTGTTGTGCCAAAACGGAGCTTCTTCCGTTGACACTGACACTAAATTCCGATTATTTCTCTACGTAACTCCGTTGACGTGGATTCGGTAAGCGTAAAATTGACGCAATGAGGGACAGCCCGAAGTTGCGAAACGCAGGCGAGCGACGATAGCGGAAGCGTCCAGTTAATATCGCAAAAAGTTTGCAACTTCGCGCAACGAAGATGGCTTGCGTTTCTTTATCAAAACTACTTGCAACTCGTTCGGATATAAATAAGACCGTGACTCGATGCTCTTATCGCGTCATATCGCCGTCTCACCGTTCCCTGTCAGTGCGATTAAGTACGACCTTAACCCTCTCGCGAGTTCGCCTCCGCAGCACCCTTTCGCCGACCGTCCTCCCACGAAGGAATTTTATACCCATGGAAATAATTATAGAGCGACTTGTCGAGTGACGTGGTAGCTTTTCTCAACCACGTAAAAATTTATTATTTGTGTACGAGGTGTGTCTCAAGAACTCATGATTGGCGTAACGTTGGATTCAATGAATTTGAAGTCGATTTTTTCGTGGTAAAAATATCAATAATTTTAAACCAAGCGTTTGAAAACGCAACTTGAATCTATGTACGAGCACAAAATGTTCTTTAATTAATTTTAAAAGGAATTTACTTATATCAAATTTTAATACAAGTACAATTGTAAAAGTATATATGTAAAGAAGAGTTTTTTCGATAATTTCCCAATTTTTCGTATTTTACATAATTACATACCTTTATTTACTTGTATCAAAATTTTATGATTTTATAATTTACGACATAATGGAATGTATGGCTAAGTGTTGAAACTCTCGAAATTTAGAAACGAAATTAAGAAAGAAAATTGTATATCGAATGTACACTCGAATTTTCAGTCTTTTTCTGTTAGTCATTTTTCCTGAAACGTTTATCTCGGCGTTGTCGGTGAGAAGAGTCGGCTCTCGTCGCAAAACTGTCCCCTTCTCCGATCTGTTAACTCCCCTCTGGTATCCTCTCGCACCTCGCCGCGCCTCGACGATGACAGTGAACTAGAGAGAGGCGCGATGCACGGCACAGTGGTGCGCCGGTAGCTACGGGAGAGGGAAAAATTCAATGAGCCTGTAAGGAGGTCGGTTATTTTCTTGCGAGCCAGAGAGAGAGAGAGAGAGCACTCTCGAAGTTCACTGACGTCTCGTGGCGGCGGTCGGTTGATTAAACTCTTTGCCATCACGTCAGTCTTCCTCTTATCTTGTCACCCCTCAAAGCAGCGTTGCTTCGTGATCGATCTTTACCAGTCGAAGATTGGAAAAAAAGGAATTGTTCGATAGATATTAGCTACGCTTTGTCCCTTACAAAGTCTAAAGTTTTTATCACATTATTTGCAGAGATTGCAAATTGGAGATTATAATTTTATCTGTTAAATAACTTCAGTTTACATCAATACCTTTTCTATAAATGGCCAGACGGTAAAATTTTAGGTTTTATGAACTAAGAGAATATTATATACATATGTATATAATAGAGAATATTAGATAATAATAAAAGGAAAAACGAATTTCTGCAAATTTTTTATTGGTGAAATTCAAAATATAATAATTATGCGAATCATAATTTGTCGACTTCTCAGTAACGGTCGTGTAATTTTTTTCTATAAGGCGGAAAAGTGAAAATTTTATCATTGAAGGTAATGGAGAAATTTGTCACTCTTAATGTTTTCACTCTAGGAAAAAAATTACACGGTCACTGCCCTGGTTGTAGTGCACTGTCTCGTTGGATCGAGTTTTATAGCGTTTTCCACTGGGAAAACATGCAACACTTGTGCAATTGAGTGCAAATCGGTTTATGTATTTTCGGTGTTAATAAATAATTTAATCTTTTTAAAGTTATGAGGTTAACGTGACGACAAAGAATATGTAATTAAAAGGATCAAATTATTTATTAAGCTGAAAATATGTGAATTGATTTGCATTCAATTGCACTCAGTGTGCATCAGTGTTACACTAGTTTTCCCAGTGGAAAATGCTTTGATCAATTTCCAATTTCCAATCCTCGCTCTCCAACGTGCTGTTTGATACGTGTATATTTCCCTTAATTAAATGTAGAAAGCTGAGAGAGAGGAAAACACATAGATTTATTGATGAATCATCCTCCGCCTGACCTTATGTGCGGCTTGCGCTAAGGGGTACAACACGCCCCAGAAGAGGGAGCCCCTTTTAACCGGCGTCCCCTGTCGCCACCCCGTTAGGATATCGACCCAGGAATTGCATCCTCTGCGTTCTCGTCGGCCACCCTCCAATCGTCGCGTTTCTCGCAGAACTCCCCTCGCACTCCGATTCATATCCGCTACGTTCCTTCGGTCATGTGGAACGAGCGGCGATACATTAGTACGGGTGTCGGCTATCGAGGACGTCCGTATTTGAATCTCACGTCATAATTAACGACCACGAATCCGCATCGCGAATATTCATTTGCTTCCGCGAAATTCGAGCTGACGCTGTGCGACGTCATTTTAATAAGACTGAACGTCGCTTATAATAATTGAACAGCCGGGAGGAATCTCGTACAAAAAATGTCCGCAATTTGGATGTAACTTCAATAATCATTCAAATTTTTAATATAATATTTATTATGATTAGAAGACGTAGTAATTTTTATCTCTAATCGAATGCTGTAACTTTCAAAATATAGATGTTTGTACAACACGGAAGATCAAGTGGTCACCCTTTGAGTGCCAATTTCACTTTCATACATTTGCCAAAACTGAGGGAAAATTTGTAGCAATGTGGAATATCAGATTTGTATAGATACACTGAAAGAAAAATAATATATAGTAACAGCATTATTTTAATTGAAAATAATTTTCTTAATTCATAACAGTATTAATGAAACAAATAAAATATATTTGTGAAATATTATAATATTTATTTTATAATAAATATATAATAAATATAATTTGTTAAATATGTCATACTCAACAAAATTATTTTCAATTAAAATAATGTTGATATAACGGATTTTTTTTCAATATAAAATAACACAAGTTGACAAAAAATTCAAGAAAAAGAATTTCTTATAGCTCTTTTTGATGTTCGATAGGATCACCAAAGTATTTGGCCACAAATTTAAAATTGATTCGGACGATCATTCTCTTTTGTAAGTTTAGATATTTTTATTGAATGATACAATTTAAAAGTTGAGATTGCAAGATGTGAGAATACAAGGTAAAAGTATTCCGGCCGTTTTCTTTAGTCCGTTTGTGTCCTAATACTAAGGTAATCCGGCACAGTCGTATTTCACGAATTTCCGCGATGCGGAGTGAAAAGACGACCGGCTGAAAGTTCGTAGCGCGCGACACGTGCCTGAGAGCCAGAGGATAACTTTAGAAGTGGATCGTCGGATCTCTTTTAGCGTTGGGATTCGCGCGTGGGAAGAATTTATTTCGGTAGCGCGTCCCCCACGTATTTTGCCCGCGAAATGGGCTTAAACGGCCCGACTGACACGGCAGCGCGCGACGTGTGCCGATTGCTGAATGCCGATGTTATCATGTTGACGCGAGGTGGTCCTACTGATCCAATCAACCTGACCATTGTAGAGCGACAGTCAATCGAACGATGAAATTCATGCGATTTTGTGTTCAGTTCATCACTGACAGATGTCAACGGATATATTCGTGGTTCTATATATTCAATCCCCTTCGTAATAAAACAACCTTCGAGCGAAATGAAATATTATCGATAAAAAAATATCTCAGAGATTTTTCCTTAAATTGATAAGAAGGTATAAAATACACGCGATAATACATCAATACGTTAACGTTTCAAAAATGTCAATAAAACATCGTAATCACTTATCTCATTTTTTTTTCGCTTTCTAACCACAATAATTTATATTGTTTACGTTTGTTTTATTAGGCATCTGGAGTAACAGTCGCGGACGTTTGCAAGACAACGTACGAGGAGATAAAGAAAGACAAAAAGCACCGATATGTGATTTTCTACATCAAAGACGAAAGACAGATAGATGTCGAAGTCATCGGACCTCGCGACGCGGCTTACGACGCTTTCCTTGAGGATTTACAGAAGGGCGGTAGCGGAGAATGCCGTTATGGCCTGTTTGACTTTGAATATACCCATCAATGTCAGGGTACTTCCGAGGTAATTATCTGATCATATCTATTTTCGTATAAACTAATGATATGTACATTAAAAGTATTGTTAGTCCGATAACAAATATTATTTTAAAGGTATATTATTGTGTGTTATTCTTTTCTTAGGCATCCAAGAAACAGAAATTGTTCCTGATGTCGTGGTGTCCCGACACGGCCAAGGTTAAGAAGAAGATGTTGTACTCGAGTTCCTTCGATGCTTTGAAAAAGTCGCTGGTTGGTGTGCAAAAGTATATACAGGCGACAGACTTGTCGGAGGCATCCGAGGAGGCTGTCGAGGAGAAACTTCGAGCTACCGACAGGAATTAGGAGTATTCCAGCAAAACCCAAAACCACTATTACGAGATAAGAAAAAAGAAAATCAAGTGGAATACAGTACATCGCGAATTAACTTCCCAGAAACAAAAAAAAACAATGCTCTATACTGTCGTTGCATCGAGGGTTCACGTTTTTACACATTTTTCACTTTTAAACGAGACCGATTATCAAGTATTTTGCGCTACATATGTTAGTCATCATGGGAGCGAATATTATAGCAAAAGTAAACAGACGGAAAAAAAGGAAGGAAAAAAAACAAAGGGTAAGCATCCCTTTTCATACTGCGGACGTTGTGTGAATCTGTCTAATATTAATATTATACTATATTATTATATAATTATAAGGTAATTGTACAAGAATACAAAACAATTTACAACCAGTCAAGCAGTAAGATCCAGAATTATTACACTTTTTTTCTCACTGGCTGTACAACATTTAAATTAAATTCATTTCATTATAACTCCTTATGATGTCCTGTCAGTAAAACCTATTGTATCTCAACATTTTCGCATGTTTATTTTGACACCGAGACTATTTGCGAAAGGTACGAGTAAGGAAATAAACTATGAGAAAAATAGAACGAAAGTATTGGCCGATAATGCAGCATTTGTAGAACTTTCCGAGACAAATTGTACGTAAAGCAAAATTTCTGCAACTAGTCTCGACTGACGATATTGTTTCCAAGTGGTAAAAGGCAGGTTCCGAACTATGCAACAGAGTTTACCGACGAAATTAATTCGCAAATTATTAATACTTATTTTTATATCGTTTTAATTATACAAATTATTCGCAAAATTGCAGTAAAAATTTTAAGATGAAATCACAAAACAGTAAAAATTTATAATTTTTTTTTAATATTATGACTAATGATTGTTCACAGAGAAATAACCAACCGTGTACGAATGATACTGTAATCTTCGTTAGTGAAAATGATTCATTGATGCGCAAACATGACTGATAACGATAATATTTAACAATAGCCGTATCATATACGCATAAATTACAACAATCTACTTTATATTCTCTGCATTTTATACAACATTAGTTAAATCTATCGCGTGTTATGATTAAAGTACATAGCGTACTTAATATCAACGATAAGACCTGCGATTGATTATAAATCGATCCGCTTGCATCCGTTGTCAGAAGATAATGTTGCGACATTGAAGAGAGCTGTATGACTACAAACAGATAACACAAGTTATTAATCTTTAACAATCACTAACTATTTTATTTTGTAAAACTTAATTCTTTTCCTCTGTATTCTCGCACATATTTTACGAATCGTAATTCTGCTTACGAATAACGTGAGATGATATATTTATCATGGTATTCTTTCCTATAAAATTTTAACAATCCTCTTTAAAGGAAATTTATTTAATCTTAATTAAATAAGTTCAATATTTGATATTGTGTATAGATATGATTTTTTAATATGTTGGGACATGTATGTCCCATTGGACATAAAAGAACAAAACTAAGTTAAATAAGTAACATAATTATAATTATCGATTAAAAAGATAATTTTTGAATTTTCAAGATGTTAAGTAATGAGATAGGAAAATTCTAACAATTATTTTTGTATTTAATCCAAAATAAAAGGTCACGATATAAATAAAAATTTTTAATATAGTTTAGTATGATCGAGGATATAAGAGGGATTAAGATTAATTCTTAACAATTAGCTAAAAGAAAAAAGATTGAAATAGAACTGTCAGATTTACCTGCTATCCTGTTCTGCTCTTGATCACCATCCATCTCGGAATTTTCGCTGGAATCGACAGCTGCAACGTGCAAAATAGGACACGATATACTATTACATACGACCCGAGTTTCCTCTCACGGACATATCTTTCCTCGCATCGCTGTGTCGCGCGCGAGCGCGAAATAGAAGGAACGAGAGGTAGGAGGCAGCGGATATATGCGAACGACTTATCTTTATTACTTACGAGCTCCTTCGGTGTGAAAGCGCAGTATCTCCGAAGGGTGGCTCCATCCGTAACGATTTCTGGACAAAACGACCGCCTCGTAATAGGTTGCCGCATCCAATCCTGTCAGATTGAAGGAGCGAACGTGCACCGGGCTGATTTCACCGCCGCCAGCAGGAATATACAATTTGTGCCATTCACCGCCACCATTCTTCTACGACGTATTAAAAGATAGATCCATAAAAATCCTCGATCGATGAAATCGATTTTTAAAGGGCACAGAAACGCGATCCAGAAGAGACTAATCTGTTCTATATAATATTATTATATTGTTTTATTATATAGTTATATGATTATTGCACAAGGATGAAAAATTTACAAGTTAAACAGTGAGAACAGAATAATTATATTTTTTCTCATTGGCGGTAAAGTATTTAAATTAAATTAATTTCATTATGATTTCTGATATTTTGTCAGGAAAACTCATTACATTGCCAACATTTTTCACATTTTCTGTAAATTATTTCGAGGCCGAGACGACTTGAAAAGCACGATAAAATGAAGGAAATGAATTACCCCTCAAAAGAAGGAAAAAAATATTAGCTGATAAAACAGTTTTCAATCTTCGTAGAGCGCGCCGAGACAACCCAACAAATATTTTGTTACTTCAATATTCTGCATTTCGCTCTGCACTTCCGGCATCTCTTTTTCACCTTATTGCGGATTCAGACAACGTTTAAAGTAAGAAGCGTATTTTATAACTGAAGATTCTAGTAATAAGCCGGTCGGGCATTGCCTTTTGCTCAATTATTCCTGCGAGCCCTTGCATGCGCGGCAGCAATCAGAATCGTAACGCGAACAACACACGAAAACCACGAACTGGATCCCACGCCTCATTTAGAAGAGGACGAAATGTCGAATTTGAGGTATCGATTTATAGTTCGCACCGATTTTCAGATTTCGATCGATAAAGACCGAAACGGGGCTCTTTATTGATTAACTATAATTCAGCTATGAACGAATTCTTACCATGTATCTGCGAAACCAAAACTGATATTGGATGATAGAACTGTAACTGTCGACGACCCAGATAAAGTTATACGACGTGCTAGACGCGCTGCCAGATTCTTTCTTGAACACTGCCGGATTCGCGATCTGCGATAATTCGATGATCTTCTCGGTGATTCCCATGGAATTTGATGCTCTGCATGTATAGGAACCGGAATCGTTTGACGCTACGTATCTTATCAATAGACTGTAATTATTCTCGGTGTTATATTTCACTATCCGCGACGTGTAGTTTATCGTTTTGTTGTTGAAATACCATTCAACCTAAAAGAAAAGAGACGAGTGCAAAATTCTCATAATTTGTCGAAACGTTAATTTTTACAATTTTTCGATGTACGATGTTGGTAACATTATTCCACTCGAATCGCCGAGTGCTATAATAACGCAATTCTCCCTGACTCGTTCGGTCCTTTTTTTGCGAAGAAGTAAAAAAAGTACAGTAAGTCACGTGCCCTACGAATCGATTTGTCACGTGCGACTAGCTTTAAAGGATCACGGTGAGAAATTGCTTGGTAGATAGGAGGGGCGGTTTCATTTAGTTACCAAGCGTGAAGAACTCGTTGAAATCTAAAAGACGAGTTGCCGTATTGCCAGAAAAATATTTCGTGTTTATATTGGTACGTCGAAACCCGCCGATCGATCGTATCGTTTCGGATGCTTCGTTATAGTAGATGTAAGAGGGAACATTTTTATCGCATATTAAAGTTTCGGAATTCGGGACGGGAGAGCGTAAAAATTTATTTTTACAATATATTATACGTGAGAGCTATCGGACCCCTGTTTTATCTTTTCAAAGTATTTTACGTTATTTTGTAGTTAATAAGGGTGCGGAGATTATTCGACCGAAGCAAGTAATCACGTGTATACAATTTCGCATTGGCCTCGAGAGAGGACAGAAAGAGAGAGAAAGAAGGGAGAGACGAGGTCTTCATTCTTGCAGAAGTGAATTCCATCCGCATTTATTTTTCGACTTGCTTGTTTCTTGTGGAAAATCCTCGATTTAAGGAGGTTGTAAGGGCATAAAACACATATACCTATGTGATACGTATATGAGGTAATATTTTTCGCAATAAGAATTAATTATTTACAGATTTTAATGTGTTATTCAACATTATTAAGATTGTTTCGAAGATGCGAATAAGCATCAAATATTTGTTAAATTGCTAGTCAATTTAACTCGTGATATTACTGCGATAGTTTAGTAGAGTTAACGTTTTCAAGAAAAATCATTTCGGCGCGCGTTTCTGAGGACTACATACGTATTATATAAATTCACACAAGAATCATACAAGCATTTAAGATCCAGCTAGATCGTTTAAAGCTTTAATTTCTATAGTTTGTGTTATATAACATATATTAATATTTACGCTTTAAACAAACTACATGTGAAAGTTGTGTTCATAATATTCTGTTTTCATTGAGCAACACATTTTTATAGATTATTTATTTTATTTGATATTAATTTTATTAGTTATAAACAAAAATTTTTTTAATATTAACGAAAATCTAAATTTTTTAATTTAAATATTTCAAATACCAAAAATGACTTGTGCAAAATTTCATTGAGATTCACCAATTAGTTTATAACAAATAAATATTTTGTTTATTTACTTAACAATTAATGTCTGCATCTCAATGTAACTTTACATAAATATTTTTGAATTCATAAAGTACTTACATAAAAAAAAATTGAAATTTTTATCATTATTTTATAATACATTTTCGTATATTTCTATTGAAAATTTAAAAAATGTTACTTTTTATAGACATAACTTTTGATCCAGATGGTCAACTGTCTCTAATATTTTTGCATTACTTTTAAATACAATTTAGAATAATCTGTAATTTTTCCAATAATTCTTAACATATTGCATTTGCCTTACAACCTCCTTAAGGGTTGCTCTTCAATATGCGGTCAAAGTTTCACTACAAATGCTTCAAAGCATCTGCTTTAACAATCGAAAGAAAGAATGTTATTAATTAACCAATTAAAAAATGTTGCAAAGTATTTGTAGTATCATGTTGACCCTCAGAAGTATATCGAAGAGAGATACGCCTGCAGCCCACTGGTTTCCGGTGCGAAGTTTGCTCGCGTACTTGCGATGTAATTAAAAGTCCGATTACGGGACTATGCCGAAGCGACTTGCACGCGCGCGCACGTTCTTTGCAAGTTACGTCGTTAATTATTGTTCGAACTATTAATTAACGCGCAATTGCGCGCCATTGACAGTCTTAGAGAAAAGCAGCCTTACCTTCGCCTCGGGCCAAGCGGACACCGTGCAATCCAGCGTTACTCGTATCCCCGGATATGCATGCACCCATGGTCTCTTCACGTAGATCTCCGGCTTATCTGCGTAGATATTCAATGTACATACTGCATTAAAAGATTACTTTACCTGGGAATAGTCATCTGGGGTGTTTTTATACGCCAGCGGCGAAAAAATGTAGGATATTGTTTCGTATGAATATTGTTTAACATATCCTCTTTCTTTTTTAATAACTGTTTTAACTATGAATTTTTAAATATGTAATTCCACCCAAAATCCGCAATAAAAAAAGCGTTAATATGCTTAATATACTTAACGTGCTTATTCCGTTGACGGAATAAACATATTAATATACCATACTTTACGTGCTTATTCCGTTTAATATTTATTTGATTTCTATTTACTTTTCTCAGAAAATCGTGATTAAGTCCATACGTTCTCGAATAAATCGGAAAACGATAATATACAATATGTTGTTAATAGTAGGGATTTCAATTTCGTAATTGAAGTGTAAAAATACCCCGTGAGCGTTTATATATATATAAAAAAAAAATAAAATGACTACTCTCAGATTAAAGATTCGATTGCGATAATATTCATTCGAGTTAATTGATTTAGGCTTATTTTTACAAAAGTATATCAATTTTAATCTCGGGATTTAATTTATTCTTCATCTTTTTATTCTATAATAGAGAGAAAGATAAAAAGTAAATTAAACTGAAATTAAAGTTAAACTACATTTGCAGAAACGGGCATTAGAGTGATTCCGATCAAGCTCCGCTTAACTAATCGGCAATTAATTCAACTGACAGAATTAGCAAAATTTCAAACTATATAATTCGTTATATTCTATCTAATCTTTTTCCTTATTAGATTAAACGAAAAATTAATAATTAATTCTATCCGCATTAACAATATAGAACAGGTATTATTTGATAAGATTGTTAATAGACTATCAAAGTTCAGGTCAAAGTCACTCTAGTTATTTAATCATACATTAAAGCACGCACATGTACCCAATCATGTTGTTTATGTCTTTAAAGCAGCACTTCTGAGATACACGCAAGACTTGTTTTGATATTGCAAAAGCGAAAGGATTGTTAGCGCATTACAAGGTTGATTAACATCTGCAAAACACTCGTAGCAACTGTACAATCAGCATAATTGGCTCGCTCATGCGTTTGATTGGAGTACTAAAGGGAGCAATCTGCGGCAATTTCTTAATTGTGCTGCTACGTGGTGCGAAGGAGGATAGGGCGCGATTTGCATGATCGTTTCGGTGCGGTTGTAATTAAACTCGATTAATCGCGGGTGCTCCCGAAACGAAGCTCCGTAAAGCCCGTGTTGCAGCTAATAATGAAGCCACACAGCGTACATAGATACTCTTATGGTTTAGGTAGGAAGCTGATGTTATTTGTCGTCATTTTCACGTCAAAATGACGACAAATAACGTCGGTTTGTCTGCAGAGCAGAGAATACACCGGGACTCACATCTGATACGTAGGTCTATATGCGCCTCCGCCGGTTCGCCGATTCCGTTACTGGCGACACAGGTATACCTGCCGGAAAGATTTCGGTTGTCGGCGGAAAATCTCAGGACCGCTCGAGTGTCCCTGAATGGGATTTCCCTACCCTGCGAAGAAGAAGAAGAAGAAAACCACGCTTTACACCATCCGCGACAATGCACCACTCCAATTTAAATTGACTTGTGATCCGATCGAGAGAAATCTCGGACATCCGCGTCGAGTTTCATTCTTTTTCCGTTCTTTCATTTTTTCCCCTTCTCATCAAACGTTTCCCATCAACGTGGGAACGTTTGACGCGGATATCGCGTAATATCGCTGGCATATAGGTAATGGTATATATCGAATAGCCCAGGAATATCGATTACCTTCGTCCTCCAACTTATGATGGGGGCCGGTACACCCTTCGCCACGCATTGCATTATCACTTCCTCGTTTAGATCGACCTCCAGCTCGCCGTACTCCGGCACCGTCTCCACGCTGGGTGGATCTGAGCGGAATGGAGCGCGAACGAATAAATAAAAATCTCCGTTGTACGTATTTCGTGAGTCAACTTTACATCGTTTATATTATGTTTATGCAAAACTCAGATCCCTGTCTTGACAGACGAGGAGTCTCGGTGGGATCGGTAGAAGTCAAACGGTTGGAAGCGATCGTAGATAGAACGCCGCAAGAACTCAAGAAGACGGATAGACGTTTCAGTTGGGATTCGCAAAGAACTCTTGAATCCTTTCGGTACGTCCATCCGCCTCGATATACAAGAGACAGATTTCACCCCCTGGGACATTACATGGGATACATACATGCCGCAATGTACTCACACATCACTTCGATCTCGTGTACTTGCGTGACGTGTCCCCACGGAGACGGTCGGATTGCCTGGCACACATACGGCCCGCTATCCTCCCGCTGGACGTGGTGGACCCGCAGGCTGCCGTTGCTATACAGGGTGATACGTTCAGACGACTGCTGCTCTTGCCCGAGGCTGCTTTCGGCCAGAAGGATCTCATCCCGCCACCATCGCACCCTAGTTTGCGCGTCTACACGAGCAGAAATAACTACCTTTTTCCATATACTTGAACAAATCCCCCTCCCCGTGCCTAAAGTGGCGTCTACAATGAGATTTTAGTCCCGAAACACAATAGATATAGAGCGGTATTCATAGTCTGTTCTTCTGTTAAGATTGTTTTAAGTAACGTCTCACAAGATGCTAATATAGCCCTCTGATTGGCTTATGACATCAAGACTGTACTTAAGACAGTCTCAAATATAAGAATCGATTATAAATACCGACTATAGGAAACTTTAAGCCTTAACCAATTTTAGTAAAATATTATTCTGACATTCGATTAATTCCTTAAGACTTAATTAAGGCTTATCACACCTATTTTATTTCGGGACAGGCTTAAAGCTTGAGTTTTACGCCTTAAAATCTCATTGTAGACGTCACTTAAGTCCGAAGCCTAAAACCGACATTCGGACTCAACACACGTAGTACTTGTACTACTTACTAACAAGGGGCGAAAAAACAAGTCTCGTTTTAGAAAGGGTTTTGTTCCTTTTTCTCTTTGAACAAGGTAAACCAACTGACGTGCAAAAAAAAAGAGAGAAAAAAATGGAAGGAATATGCAAAAATATAAAATATCAACGTTCGTCTTAATGAAGCAAGATTTTAACAAGAGTCATAACGGCTCATTTATAATGCTCCCGGCGATACAAAGCTCAGCTTACGGCAGTTGCGCGGAAATACACCCTCTTCCATGTGCCACTTTATCCTAATTTTGCACGCCCGCATAGGTAGGAATAACGACGTTTCAAAAGACACCCCGCGTTTGTTATCGCGTGGGTTGAGATTGCGGGTTCGGGTATGTGGAGTGTCAGGCAATTTCGTAAATGGCAGTAATTCTACCCCAGCGCGTACGTGCGCGCACACTTGACGAAATGAGAAAGAAGAAAGTACGAACGAAGAAACGGACAATTAATCTTTTCGCGAAGAAACGTGAAGAGCATGAAATCAATCATGAAATTATATAACAAATATACCTTCCACGTAGCAAGGCAGCAAGACAGTCTCGTTCTCGTAAGTTTGTACCGTAGTTGGGTGACCGTCGCGGTTTGTCGCAGCTTGAACTCCTGTAACACACATATATATGTATATATATATACACACAGATACGCCCACAAGTACAACATAATAATAACTAAATTATCATTTAACGACGCCGCGGCAAAGTGGTCGCCGCATTGCGAAATCGCGTTAGCGCCTCCGTGCGAGACTTAATCGTCCTGTTTTTTTCTCTTTCCTTTGATTCTCGGCAAGCAAAATCCCTCGCGTTATCTCGCACGCGCACGGTGAGTGCGCGGAATTTATTTTCGCAACCCTCGAGCATGCACGCGCACTGGAGATCCATTTCTTTCTTTATAATCGATCGTCATAGAGCGTCGTGGCGGCCGCCGGCTTGCATACATAACGGGTCAGCCTTGCGAAAGCGAAACTACAGCGCAATTATGCCTTTGCACACGCACTTGCGGAAGCACATCGGGGGCGGGCGAATCGATTGTCGAAGTTGCGTGCGTCTGACGTGGGTAAGCAAACAAGTCACAGTTTTTGCAATGTGTCCCTGCATGACCACGGTTTTCCCTCTCGAAAAAATCGATCCTCGTACGGAAATATGGCTATAATTACGCCGCCGCCATAAGGAGATATTTTAGCCCGATTAACTCGTGTGGTTTCGATCACGAGAAAACTGGGTTGCGCCCGAACATGTTCTTTGTTATCGCAACGATTATCTAAAGTGGGAAAACAATAAAGTGAAAATTGAATCAATTTCATTCACATTCGTGTAAATGGCGCATGGAGGCCGCATGGAGCAAAGGAGCTTTTAAGAAATGAATTTCTTGTCTCTCAGGGATCTCTATAATACAGGCAATTAATTTTTCTCCCTCTTAATTCGCTTGCAAATTCTGAAACTCTGAAGGAGTTATTTTTAACAACTCGAATACGTCAGCGAAAATATTCCTCCGAGCGCAAGATAGCCGGGAGCAGAGGCGCGTTCTAGTTTTTTTATCACCCTTCCGACTCGATTCTTCGAACACGGATACTTGTGCAAAATGCGTGCGAGAATAACAAAACGTTACAGTTCTAGAACTTATGGACGATCCGGAATTCTGATAATTTTCTCACTTTTCTTCTCTCCAAAACAACATGATATTTTCTACCAAACATTTCCTACTTTTAATGTCACGCGATCCTTGCAACACTGCGGGCAACATAATTTTATCCTTTTTTGTATCGCGAATGTGAATAGTCAGTTCCGATGTATTTTTGCCTGCTGAATGCGAATCCATTGTCCAAATTTGGCCGTCATAATTTAAAGAAAAATGGCATCGAAGAGGCAAAAAGTGACAATTTCGAGAGTTTTTATGGCATAGCAAATTTTACTTCTAAATTTCGTCGAAAAATGACTATTCATACTCGTATTGCAAAAAATGGTGATATCACTTAATTCTTACATTTAAACTCCGATTTTTTTAACTTTTAATTAATATAACATGAAAATTATAGCCAGCATCCGTCAAGTCTGTTTTTATTTTAAGACGTTTTAAGCAATGTTTTAAGATGTTAATACAACCCTCTGATTGATTGTGACATCTTAAGACTGTATATACTTAAAATGGTCTTGAATATAATATAAGAATCGATTATGAACACCGACTTAAGAGTAAATTTTTATTGACATATTCGTTATTATAAAATTATCAAGAATGAATTGACTATTTTGATACAGGAAACGATTTCAACATTGATCAGTGTAATCATTAACATTTCATACGATACCTGTCATACAGAGTATCCAAACAAGAAGTAGCATCTCTCAAGGACAATTACACGCGCGTTACAAATGTAAAATGTTTCGAAAATAACCAGGGAAAATTCGTGTTCAAAATCACATTGAAAAAAGACGATTCTTTCTTATGCACGTGATTCCTTCGGTCCTCCACGAGGCACTGATCTCGCTTTAAGATGCGATTCGTGTTCCACACGATCTTAAACACACACGCACGCACCGACACGCACACGCACATGTATCATCGCACGTAATTATGACCACTTGTCCATTGCACGAATCAGAAGGAGGTACTCATGCCACATACAGTCGAAGCCAACCGACGATTCTCATTAATTATGTTTCACCTTCGGCGAGTGTCGGTTGAAATATTTATGAGAGTTGCAATTGACAGTCAGCTAATTATTATTGGCGTTAAAAATAATCAATATAAAGAGATTATCCGCGTCATAAAATGTATATCAATAAATAAATTTCACGCGCTACGTATAAATTGAATTATGTCAATTTGAATAAAACATTTGGAACGATCGGAACAATTTTACGTAGCGTCGGACGGTGGTTCACGTTAAACTGACGCATCTCCGAATGAGAGCGTAAGATTTGAGAACCATCGTCTTCTGTTGCAAAGCGGCATCGTTACTATAGGGGCATAGGGTGTCCACCCACGAACACCAAAGGCATTCTTCTATAATTTGTTCAATTTACGCACGGACACGCACCGTGTATAGAGCCATTCGCCGGAGTTATCCATTAGACCGTTAATCCAATAAGCGATTCGCCGCTTCAACGCTTCTTAGATCATTGTGACGGTTTCGTTCGTGTGTGTCCCCTCCTTTACACACAAATACGTGTTGTATTAAATAAAAAAAAAAGAGGAAATGAAAGTGGTCGCCAGTTTCAAATAACGCTGCTGTAATTCTGTCACTTTTTATGTTTTTTGCCATTTCATATTTTCCACCGTCACAAACGATTTTATTTTTAAGTCACATATCCGACATTATATCCCATATATGTATCTTCGTGTTAGCTCGAAAAAGTATACATTCTCATCCATTATTACTGAATTATTTCCCGGACGAATCGTTTGCCCCCGAGGCGGAAGTAGCAATAAACGGTTAACGCTTTATCGCCAGCTTTTAACTTTTTCCCGACGTCCGTCGCTGGGTATCTACAATTCAAAAATCTGAATACTTTATGCAGCACTATTAAACCTTTATGCATAAACGCGCGCGAGCCGATCTTTTTATGGACTTCTGCACGCCAGATACATTCGATCAGCTCTCCTCGTTTGCGAATGAAAAGAGACGATTTGAGTGATGGCTCCTTCGATGCGCTATAAATAATGGCACGATAATGTATGTATATCTATACAAATATATGTACATCGCACGAGTAATAGACAATAAATATTACACATTCATAATGAATAATAAATCGCTAAATCGAAACTTGAACTATTATCTTATATCGTCTTCATAAATTTTTAATTTAATTCGAGTAATAAACGCGTATAAGCAAATTTTTCTTCCCTAAATTTTTCACTGAGAAAAAAAGAACGTTGTACGATATATTTACAACTCTGTTTTGCTCGACACCTTCTTCAAAGCGAAATCTCATTTCGGCAATCTCATCTCACGCGACTATTTAAGTGCATGGAAAAATGTGACGACACGATGTCGCATATCGCCGGTTTTTAAAGATGGCCTCTCGCTTTTAACTACGAGGACGAAGTTTAACAGAATGAAGATGCCGCTCGAAGGGAAAGTAATCCTTCTCGAGCTGCGCGCCCGTTATGTTCGTGCGAATCTATGTGTACTTAATCCAAGTCAAGAAGAAGGTGCTCTCGAAAGCGGTTCTCAATTATCTGATGCATCCATTAAAGCGCCGACGAGGATCCTCTTAAATGGATTTTCAAAGGAATCCACCAGGACAGCTGAGCTTTTGGCGCGCTCTCAATCGTGATGGATCGCCGATATATTTTTCACATCGGTTGCCAACTCTTGACTCGCCTTACAACCGTATTCGTAAGACTGCGATACTTTCAAGTCGAGAATTTCACGTGATTTATTTTCGAGCAAAAATTCTTTGCAAAGAAAAATATATATAAATTATTGTAGAGAGAGAATTCACTCGCTCTGAATTTCTTTCGTGTATAACCTCTTTTAATGTAATATAATAAAATACATTATTATGCTCTATACATTAAATATATGTATTGTATTATATTTTAGCCGATGTAATAATAAATTATTTTATTATTTGTTTATTTAATCTTTCTACAAATTTTATTATATTTGTATTGTAATTTCAAGTTAGGAAATATTATTATGATATTATTATTTCATTATTTATTAATTTAATATATACGGATGTTTAAAAAGATTTTTGAATGCATGGCATCTTTCAGAAAATAGCGCGTTCAATATAGATAGTAGAAACTGTGTTCCCTAAAATTCATCGCCAGGGTTAAAAATTACAGTACACGTAATGTAAATTACAGATTTTCAGCGCTGGTAGTAAATTTAGGAACGCGGTCAAAATGAGAAATTAAAAGGGAACGATCTCTGACAAGTGAATGTTTTTTTGTCATTGTTCGCACGAACAAAGAAAATTACGTGGCAGTCGCGTATTCACGCTGCGCTAGCTAAAAAGTTGTAACTTAATTGGCGCTAATTCACCGAAGCACCGGTCTCGCCGTTCCAATGATCGTGCCTTCCTCCTCAGTTAAATTGTATTTACAGTGGTCTTATAAGACAATACCACCGAGCGGAAGTGAGAGGTCGCGGTTGGTATTTCTCTTGAAAAATAAAGTTTATTTTTCTCGCGCTAATCGTCAGTCATCTTGGTGCATCGTTGCTCACTTCAGTCTTTTCATTCTTTCAGAGAAGACGATAATAAATTAATACAGAAAATTAAGCAAAACAAAATAGAATTAATTTAAACGTGCTCGTCAATTAGAGGACATTAGCTGTTATATATTAAAACAGTCCTGGGATTTAGTTGCACATTTCAGTCGATATTCAGCTTGGTTTCTACCCTTTATTTCACCAACCCGCTCGCAGCCTAAATGCCGATCGGTAAAAAGAGCAGGAACCAAGCTGAAAATCGGCTGAAATGTGCAACTAAATCCCAGCACTGTATTAAAAAAAGCATTAATTTTTTTATCTGTTGACATGTTCATGGCTCGGTCCATGGAATTTTTACGAGCAGGGCATTTCTGGGGTATTCGAGGTAATCCCAGCCTCGATTATAGCCCGAGGGGAGAAAGATAAAGCTTATTTAACGAGATGGGGGAGAAATCCGTCACTGCCGCATAAACACGAGACACATCTAATGTCGGAGTCAGTCTTCGAATATACGAGAGAATGATGATTAGTTTAGGGCATAATTTACAGTCGCGAGAGCCGGGTCTTCTGGGAAATGTTGGGGCAGATTAAGGGCAAGGGTATCGACCAACGGCTACGGTTATCCGTGAGTTTACCCCAGTTTTCGAGTCGCTCAGACGCTCCAAGATTGTCTACGAGCCGCGGATTCAAAGACGGACGAAGGAGCTTTAGTGGGGATAATGCTTTAAATTATTAAGTTGGCCCTTTGTGTTTGCACGAAAGCAGTCTAAGTCGTCTTTGCTGCATTTGCTTCAATACAAACATTCTAGCTCGATGTCGGTTGTGAAAAATTCCTCTGCGCTTCCTCCTCGCATTCGTGCGACTTAATTCGATTTGACGACACATGCGTGTCGAGCGTGGCAACGAAATCGGGACGAAAAAAAAAATGAGCTTAAGCGATTATAATTGTTCTCGCTTGTATGCCTCGACGCATTTCGATGGCGAACGATTTTATCGCAAGTCGTCTCAGACCATAATGGCAGTTCGGAATAATTGGAGCAGCACAACACCGCATTGTAAATTGCGTTATACACACCACGGCGGACTGATTAAACGGCCCACGAAATAACCCCCAAATGCTGACCAACTCTGCGTTGTACCAATGTTACGGAGAGAGTGATTGCGTTTCATTTGTTTCATTAAACTCGCTAATATTGTTACCTTCAAATTCAATAACGGCACATATTAAGCAAATTATTTTTATCTCGGTACTTTTACTTAAATCACTCTTCGCAAATAAAAATAAGCTATTATACGTAGTAAGAAATTGCATAACGGCAACGTCTATAATTATGAAATGTATCTCTCTGAATTATGTATTTCATTTGTTTATTTTACACGTTTATTTATTTATTCGACGAGATACTTTTTTCACCTTTATTAATCGCGAATTACGGTTGATTTCACATTTATTCCAAGCCTCCGAGAGGAAACTGAAGGTATCGATAATTGTAGAACGCATTTTATTGTACGAGTCCTGCGCGATTTTATTTTCGAAATCATATTTTTCTCTGGAATGGAATTCGGATATCGCTAATAGCGAAATCCAATTACCGAGCGCTATAACAATTGCACACGCGGAAAACAGTTTGGCTTCGGGAGATCCAAACCAAATTCTCGCTACAACTTCTGCCTTATTTCCGACGGTCGTCCAGGGCAATCCGCAGTTGCTTATCATTGATTCTTCGCATTTGCGATTTGTCCTCGAGGGACCGATTTTCCCTTAACAGAGATTCTATTTTCTCATTATGAAGAATCTCATTATCTACAAGCGATATACATGGTTTTCCTTCCATTCGTAAAAGTGGGTCAATTTGATTGATTGGTAACGATAATTTATTCTTGGAAAATTGAAAATCCAATATATTATACTCCGAGAGCTAGTTGTTTTGTTAAATAGTAAAAAAAAAAAGAATTTTGGTAACCTTTCTTTGAGTAAGTACGTACGCGCACTTTCGACGAATCAATGAAATTCCTGTATCGAGGATGATTGAATTCGGCGAGATGCGTTTACACGATAAATTATAGAGTTACATTTTCGAAGCGAAAAAATCAGGAAAATAAATCAAAGCAAAAAAAAACGAGGAATTATCTGATATTTCACCATTGTGTTCAGTATTGTGCTGGAATTCATTAAAAGTGACGGAGAAAGAATAAATTAAATCCGAACGGAGATTATAATAATCTCGCGAGTAGTGATATGATAAGGTACGCTCAATTGCATAAATTCGCGAGGAAATGCTCAGATATTTTGGTTGCATAATAAATGGAATGGTAATTTCAAAGTACGTGTTCAATTTTCAGCGAAGACTTGTCGATCGTAAAAATTTCTATTCTTACTGTCAAATTGACTAATTAATATGTACATATATATTTCATTATGCAGCAAGAATTGTGTATTTCAGGCCATTTACTGAAATTGAGAAACAAAACAGTCATTTTCATCAAAATTAAATCTCTTAATTTTATTTGTAAATTCAATAAAAGAATTCCATATTTTTTATGCATTTAATACAATTTATTGTATGCACAAATAAAATAAAATATTCTTATAAAGATACTTGTTAGCATTAAAAATTATTTAATTGTTTGTCAATTTAATAAATAACACACTACTCTCTGTTCTGCTCATTACTGCATTTCAAGATCGAAAAAGATTTTTTGCCATGCGGTTTGCAGAATCAGATATGCATATATAAATTACATAGAAATATTTAAGCACTAATCGTAAGATTCGCTTCGACCGGATATAAGATTTCTCTTATTTAATCAGATTTATTCTCATCGAGTGAAATTCACAATAAAATAAAAATTCAACTTATAAAAGTGACCGTCTTGTTTCTCAAATTTCATCAGCAAATGTAAACGGCCTGAGGTAACCAATTCAAATAAGATATCGGTCCGTCCTGTCCTGCGGTTTCGCGCGTATCAAATATCAATATTGTTTCAGCATCAAAGTTCAGATTGCGGAGTGCGAAAGTAACGCTGGGCAGAATCTGCGGCCAAGGCCATATACGGCCAATGAGATAATTTGTGGCATGTAGCAGGAATGGTCGATAACCACCCCTGCCTGCGTCCCCCGTCGATGATCTCCCGGACGCAATTCGAATGTGTTCGCGTTCGGTAATTAATGTCAGATAACCGTTTAATATATTTTGGGGCTAATTCTGCTGTCCGCGCTTTCGTTCGAATTCACGTCATCTGGTTAACGGCGAAAAGCCAATTTCGGAAGATGTCTGAAAGGTAATATAAATAAATTAGTGATGTAAATAAAAATAGTACATGACAATACGTATTATGTATAAGTTATTATGTACATTGAATAATTTTCAGTAAATAAGCGAGATGCACGAGACAGACGTACATAACTCGCAAAATTATTATTGGATCCCGTTCAATAATCGAAAATGTCAACATTTATTTATGCAGATTTATTGCGGCACACACATACAGAAGAGATCGGTTTTCATTATTAGAACGAGGAATGGAAATAGAACGGTAATGACGTAATACAGAGATGGATATGCGTATATACATCGTACCCAGCGAGAAGTAAGATAACCGTGAGATATGTCAGCGAATATCTTCGTCATGTCGCTTATCCACCGCATGTTAATGACACTTCCTGAAACTACGAATACTGTTACAGTGTCATCGCAATGAAATAGCATAATGCAATCCGCCGCCAGTTATGTATACGTAATCTGCAAACCGATACTTATATATGACTTTAGAACTGTAATAATAACGATTACACCGAGGGCGCGTCTCTGCGACAAATCCACCTCCCGTTTAAATTACCTCCGATATTATTCGTACATGACACAAGTCTCTCGCGATTATCGCGAGACGTTCGATATCTCGGGGGTCACTCGAAGATCTTATTATTATACGTTTTTACGCGTGTCGCGAATATATATGTAAATCCACGGTGTTCGTGTATAATAAACCACTAGAATATAAACGCAGAGAGTGCAATGTGCTATAATATTCTAGGAAAGGGGTTGCACTCTCCCTTCCCGCTTAGGAAAAAAAGAACTGAGCTCTTTGCGCAATGTACGCCCCGCGATAAGCCACCGACATAAAACTGAAATTTACGGGTCTATAATTCTCTGTGAGAGAGAGAGAGAGAGAGAGAGAGAGGCCGAAGAGAGGCGCGTCGCGTTTGTAATCCGTTTAGAGTCGGCTCGCGACACTGTCGGCTTGTTCGCTACAGAAACTAACGATTTCTCTACGACAGGATTGTTAAAAAGGCAGTTAGGAGTTGTCACGAACATGCTGGTTGCGGTAGATAAACCTAAAGTGTCTCCACCGCAACCGCTGCAGGTAGCCAGAGAAAGAGGAAAACAAGGAAGAAAATACAATTATTGTGCCACGATAGAAAATCAAACGCCCCGTGAAATCTTTACTTGTACAGCCGCTTCAGTTACTTCGTATCAGAAAATAAATAGCCCTCGTCATTCTAATAACTAATCCCATCTCCAAAGGGAAATCACTGGGTATCCCTGGTGCATTATCCACGGCCATTCGAGAGAATCCCTGTTCTTATACATCGTTCCCGGATAGTTCTTTCATGGGATACCTCAGCAAATTGAATCGTCCGGTGATCGTACCTAGGTGCCATTGTTAGGAAGTAGTTTGAGAAGGTGCTATCGATCGTACTGAAAACCATCGTATTCGGAGCGGAATAACTCGCCCGAGTACGATTCTGAGAAAGTTTGAAATTTTGCACGAAATTTCGATCGCTCTTATTTCTTTAAGAATACGACGTGTTGCGCAGCCAGCCAAGAAGTTCCGATCGAACTTTGAAAATAGCTTCCGTCGTTCTTGACTATTTTGCGATCATTACCGTCGTGCTCTCGTCACGCCATTGTACACCACTTTGTCTGAGAATTGCCTCGTTAGTGTCGGCCGTAGTCCAGCAAAATCCCTTCATCGCAGCTTTTCTCCCGCGAATGCGTGCATCGCGCGGATCGTATATCGCATACACAATACAAACTATGTACCGGACTCGCCCTCGAAAATGTGTGCTAGTGTAAGTCTTAGCGGAAAATTTACGAGGAAGGCAGCCGTCTGTCTCGCAAGCATTTAATTTTCAACGTCAGGTATCCCAGCGGCCGAGCCTTAAATTTAATTTCTTAAGGTAATCGATGGTTCGGGCACACCCTACGATCTGTCACACGGAGGAACGAAAGAAAAGGGACAGGATCCAGCGAGGGTGGAAGCATCGCGGCAAGAGAAAAGTGCAAGACGAAGGAGAATAAAAAAGAAGGAGGAGACGAGAGTGAATAAAAAGTAAAGTTGCGTTGGATGGTCGATGTCGTAAACAGAATAGACTATTTCTCTGTGTAGATATATAGAGATAAATACATATCATCAAACGTACTTTATACACTGTTACATTTATAATATCAAATTATATCTAATTTGAGTTATTTTTACTTTTTTAAGTCTCGTCACTCTGCGTCTCTAATATTTTGTTAATTTAATTAAAACAATAAAGTTAAATAATTTAAATTGAGAAAATATCGAGAGGGAAATCACTAGCTGAAATATTGTCCCGCAGATTACATGATTTCATATGATTTTATCTGATTACAAATTATTTTTTTCACTACATATGAAGTAATTTGATAAAATATACGATTTTATTTAATTAATTTTAATAATATACAATAATTTCTCGTGGGTTGCATATGTAATTATCGGATTATACGTAGAGATTTCATATGAATTTTATAATGATTTCGGGGACACTATCCCAAGATTACATTAAGTAGTGACCCCCTCGGAAAATATATTGAATTTGACTCTAATTTAATTTACTATTTATTAAATGTATACGTTAATATGAACGTTATTTACTTTGAAACTAACTACAGAAATGGATTAATTTAGATCTTGACATATGAAGAAGTAAAAATAATAAAATGTTATTTAACTCTCAAAGAATTAGGTTGCCATTGCTCCTTTGGTATTTAACAGTGTAGAATAGTATATTTTTTTAAAAGAATTATTATGTATACATTTCTCTCTTTCTCTCTCTCTCTCTCTCTCTCTCAGAAAGTGCAGACAGTCACGCAAACCAAAATAAAACGAAGAAAGTTACAAATAAAATAATGATGCAGACTAGAAGTAATTACAGCTAAAAATAAAATGACACGAGGCGAAAATAAACTCGAGCATTGGACGCAAAAAAAGAAAGTATTCTATAATTAATTAGTTTGGAAAGAAGGATAATGTTTACATACATTTCAGATTTAAACGATTCGATAAAATGGAACTTGAGAATGAGATTTATATCTTGATGGCATTAAGTCTCAATTATCGGTAGCAGAAATGATCTACATATAGCACGATGTAATAGTATATGTAAGTCGTTTGAACGATGAGACATTCTTTCAAACTTCTAAATGATAATGGAAATATTCTCGGAAGGTACTCTCTCAGAGAGGAAACAAAAAAAGTAGATATAGTATGAAAGAAGAGAATGGCAGACAAAGAAGCGGGAAAGCGGTTTAGCAAACAGGATCGGTTAACAATAACTCGACGAGCAAGTTTCCATCGACTCCGTCGCGCGATCATCTATTTCCGACCGAGAAAAACAAGAAATGCAATATCTCGCTGCGACATTTTTAATATTTCGCATCAATGTGAGCTTAATTCGACGTTAATGAGATCCAACGATTCCAGGCCGGACTCGAGTACTCGGCGGAAAGAGCGCCAATCGCGTTATTGCCAACGATGACTTCGATGCATAACTGCGTCCTGATTGTTGTCAATTTGTATAATTATACAATATGAATGTACCGTCGTGCGCACATGTCCATAATTCACAGAACGTGTGTACGCCGTCGAATGCAGCGCGCATAGATGCAAGCTGATGCGTGACGTTAATAGAGTTGCAACTCAATTGTCATTTTGCACAAAAGTCCATATGAGTGTGTCGTCACATGTACAAATTTGTCCGCGCGAATGTTACGTATACAAACCATTTTCATCGTAATATTGTGTAATTTAAAACAATATTATTATATCATATCTACAAATCTATAACACGATAAAGACATTAATGTAACTTTCAATTTGCGTATTCCTAATCGGATTTTATCGACTCCAATCGACTAGTCTCTCGAACATAATCCCGCTCAAAATTAAATTTTCCTTTAGCATACAGAAGCCAAGCAGAAGCTGGAAGAAATAACAGAGAGGCAAATTTGAAAAACTTTGCGGTCTTCATACGTAGAAAAGTCGCCACGCGCTACGGAAATTATGCGAATCCTTGAAATTTGTTGGTTCTAAAACTTTAAAGGATAATAACATCGCGTCGGAAGTTTGTCGGAGGCAAACATTGACTGTCGGCGGCACGTGCGGCACGAATAGCGAAAGTATCGTCGATGTACAATGTCGTCGAGATGCAACGATGTCAATTAATGCATCGAAATTACGTTATATCGGTATAGCTTTTACCGAGTCCCGAACGTCTCAGCGCAAAGTGGTTCGGCGAAACGCAGCACCGCGGGCGCATCGTCGAAACGGAATTGTATATGTTTCCCGGCTAAAAGTGCATTGCGGCCGTAATGCATACGATGGAGTGTGTTAAAACGACGGCAACTTTCCTTATGCAACCCTATATATATATATATATACTACTCTATATTATTTTAACGCAATTATTTCTCGGTAAAGTAACGGTCGGTCCAGAACAATTTATTCCAAGATCTTCCCTCAATGCCATCTCTTTGTCCGTTTAATAGAAATAATATAAACCATCGAGACAAAATTACAAAATGAATATTTGCTCGTCATGCTTTGATTGCGCGTAATTTGTAAAATAATTAAATATATCGAAAAAAAATTTTTTTTTCACGAATTAGAAATTAGTAAAACAAAATTGAAACAGGTTCGTTAGTGGTAGTTTCATAAAAATGATCAAAGTGGAAATCGTAAAATAAAATTTTTATAAAACTATTTCCGGAAAAATCGATTACATTAATCAGAAAACTGATAATACCTTTCGTAACTGGATGAATATGCATAATTTGCATTAATTATCAAAGATTAAAAGCAATCAATATATTATTTGAGAAAGTAATAAATAATATTTCATGTTGCCAGAGAGGTACTATAATATTTGTAAAATATCAATTCTTTTTAATAACATTTTTTAATTACAAATAATAGAAATATTATATTTTTTCACATTTCAAAAAAAAGATAGAGAGAGAGAGAGGGGGGGGGGGGATAAACTAAATTTATCAAACTGAAACGTCATTGAAAGTTACATCAGTTCAAAACAGAACAGACGTTCCTATAATTTTCTGATTTTCAAATCCAATTATCTCGCAAACAAAGCTTCGTTTAAAAAAGTTTTGCCCCATTTTTTTGTTCTGCTTTAGAATCACTCTGGTTATCCCGCTAATAACCATCTCGGCTTGGCAGCTACTTCGCTCGTAGAATGCAATCGCGGTAGGTATATACGGCGAAGGTGGCACACGAGTGCAAATAAGAAAATCACGTTGTTTCACAGCAACGTTATCAAATATAGAGGGGACAAATTGCCTATTTTTATAAGAGTTGCGAAACAGCGCGGTGGAAAACGGTCGCAGTGGATCCGTCGTAGCGCGAGCCAGGCATGCGCTTTAATCGCAGGGTGGCGCGCGGCAGTGAAAGAGCTCGAGGGCGAAACCCACGTTTCAGTCTGTCGCGTGTATTGCTACGGTTCGTATAGTGTGCCGCTCTCCGCCGCCGTAGTGCTCTCACGGTGCCTCTCAGATCAGTCGGATCTCGGGCGAGGAGGGTAAACTCCGACGATATGTCGTGATGCCGTGAGAGGAGTGCACGCGAGAGTCACGCGTACATACGTGACGGTTCATCAGGGAGGACCGGGGCGGTGGTGGTGGTGGTGGTGCGCTCTGATCCCACGCGATCATCCCGCTGAGGGGGCGAGATGACGTCTCGACGGAGCGCCGCGCGACCTCGTCGCTCGTCGCGGATCGCCGCTTCTCGCGCGTAAACCCAAATTCCACCTG
>NW_017299509.1:927803-941380 GCF_001594075.2 Trachymyrmex cornetzi
GCCCGCCCACCCGCGACGTCGATATCGGATCTCCGTCCGAGATCGTCTCCCTAAGCACCAAATTTTCACCCTGCGGGACCCTGTCTCCGTCGAACGACCAGATAGAGTCAAGATACGCGCGACTTGGGAAACTCTAGTTTGTACATAGCTAAAACTCGTCCCGCGAGACAGCTTCCGCTGGAGAGAAACTTCCTCATGCGCTAATTCAGAGTTCCGAGATTGGAATTTAAACTCTTACGAGAAGAGAAATCGTCATTAAACCCCCGCCTGGCGCGAATCGAAGGATGCACGTGATCCTATTTAACGCTACATTCAATTAGAATATGTCGCGTAAGTCTTTAAAAAGCAAACGAGGGGAAAAGGTCGAGCACGCTGCAGCGACTACACCGCTCCGGTGGCGGCCGAGAGATGACTATACCGGTGGCGAGAGAGAGAGAACGATAAGCCTATTATCAGCCAGCTTTAAGTGAAGCGGGATTGATCGTGTAAAAATAACCGGCGCGCGGCACAAAAAAAAAAGAGGATCACGTGGCGGGAATGCGCACGAGGTGCACTTTGCGGCGGCGACTATATCAGTGCGCGGTACGCGATTGTCAAGAAGACCGTCCCCCTCCCCCCGTCCCTCCCCCGTGAAATCCCGTGGGTGACTTCCGGTCCGGGGAAGGGGACGAAGCGTGAGCCGCGTGCCTCGCTCGCCGCTCCGGAAATGCTCGCGGGGATCGTCTTATTGTTAGCGTCAGGTGATGACGATTGGCGAGCGAATTGTCCGTAACACGATTAGATGATGACGGATTCCCCGACACCATCGACCAGCAGACATCACGACGACAAATGCGACAAGCCCGAGAGATCTGATAAAACGGTGTTACTGGTGAGCGAATCTAGATTCACGCGAATCGCAAACAGTCCCGGACGACTATGAAATTACCTTCCTCGAGTCGATGTAACTTTAACGAGCTTTCGTTGTAATCCACTCGCGATCATTTTTCATGTCATCGCAACGAGATCTTTAATCTGATAGGCAGCCTCCTTGATTCATATTTTAAAAGTCCCTCGCTGCCGCTCCATTACTTTTCCATTACTTTTCACTTTTTACAGAATACACGTGCAAATAATTGATGCTAAGGGACTGAGTGAAATCATCATGGAATAATAGCGCATAGAATATGATATTTTGTACTCTCTAAAATCTTTAGAGTGGAATCTAATTCTAAAGAATGATAAAAGGCGGCATTTATAATTCGTTCTTATTTTAATACCGTCTTAAGTAATGTCTTAAAATGCTAATACGGCTCTCTGACTGATTCCTAAGATTGTACTTAAGGTCTTAAATATAAAATCCGACTACAAATACAAGCCAAAAAGAGAGGCAATTGAGCGCCAATCCTGAAAAAGGGCAGCTCAATTTTTAAGAGTGAGATTTCACTTTTTAGAGCTAGATTCCATTTCAAAAATTTCAGAGTACAGGTAGTTGTGGGAGTGATTTATAGCGCAGTGTTATTTTTTAATTTTCGAGATCTCCGCGTCCCTCTCTGGGGACTATTACGTCGTTAGTAATTATTCGCGACGCAATCGATTCGTAAATTATCGATGATATAGGCCATTATCTGTCGCTGTCAATTATTTAATAATGGCTCGACCAAATGTCGAATTATGTGACGAGGGCTCCGGCGTTATGCAAACATATCATTTTCGGTATTTGGACAGGCGTGTGAACGAGAAATTGTTCAACGAGAGAAATATAATAATAGCGAGAGTGCAGGCGAGAGAAACATTATTGCCACGTTGAAGCGCATGTATATCCGACATTTCCGCCACGTCGCATGGGATAATCGATGGAGCTTGATCGTGATAGTTTCACTTTTCGTACGTTTCAGCAAATCCAGGACATAAACAGTCAGGTAGCGCAGTTCCGAGATTTACTTATTAATATCGGACAGCCGCGCGACTGTCCGGAGCTGCGCGAAAAAATACGGAAGCTGCGTCGCAACTGCGTGGAGGCTTGCAAGAGTACATCTCAACTGGTCCTGCCGCATGTGCAAAGGTGAGTTTAGATCTAAAGACGAACCTTAGCTCGTAAAGGTTTCTCCAAGGATCTCTGTGGAAATTTAATATCTAAACGCTTAATAGTAAAAATTACACTAGAAGAAAATTTTCGTTGCATTAATTGGAATTTTGGTAGATCAGAAAGTGAAGTACAAATTAGACATTTATAGTTAAATCCATCGTTCTAGTCGAGGTAATCAGATATTCAATTAAGATAATTAGAATTCTGATTGATGCGATATATGATCAAAATTTATTTTTTGTTTGTATTTCTTGTTGGCACAATAAAAACATTTTTCTCAGTGTATTATCTTACACTTTATTCGAATTTTTTTTCAAAAACGGTATAAACGTATGTTAGTAGTGCAGTTTAGAGACAAACATGGAGATTTCCCAAAAGATCTTGTAAAAATTTGAAAATCCAAATGCATAATAGTAGAAAAAACTACATTGGAAAAAAATTCTTGTTGCATTAATTGGAATTCTGATAGATTAAATTCTTGTAATTAAATCTATCAAACATTTTAGTCAAAAAATGACCAGAAATTCAATTATATTCATAACCAGAATTCTGATTAATATAATCATTTGTTCGTACTTCTCGTTGGTATAAACAAAATTTTTCTCGGTATAATATCCTGCATTTTGTTCGAATTTTTCTTCGAAAACAATCTACGGACTACGATACGTTAATGCACTTTAAAGACAAACCTAAATCGCAAAAGTTTCTTCAAAAATTTCCGTGGAAATTTAAAAATCCGAAGGTATAACAAAAACTGCACTGGAAAATATTCTTGTTGCATTAATTGGAATTCTGATATAGATTTAATCAGAGAAAAATATAAATTAGACATTTATAATTAAATTCATCAAACATTCTAGTCGAGATGACCAGAAATTCAATTACAATAATTAGAAATCTGATTGATGTGAGCATTCATTTTGTATTTCTTGTTGGTCAACCAAAACATTTTTCTCAGTGTAATATCCTGCTAATTTTATTCGAATTTTTCTTCGAAAACAATCTATGATCTACGGTACGTTAATGCAGTTTAAAGACAATCCCAAGTCACAGAGGTTTTCTCAAAGTTCTCTGTGGAAGTTTAAAAATCCAAAGGCATAAAAATCACACAAGACAAATATTCTCGTTATATTAATTGAAATTCTGATAGATTCAATCAGAAAAATACAAATTAGATATTTCTAATTAAATTCGCCTAATTACTCTAGTCGAAATGACCAAAAATTCAATTACGACAACTAGAATTCTGATTGATATAATCATTCACTTTGTTTGTACTTTTTGTTGTTGCAACCAAAATATTTTTCTCGATAGAATATCCTGTTTTATTCGAATTATTCTTCGAGAACAATGTCTACTACACGTTAAAGCACGTACCTACAGTTAAGTTCGATATCTGCAGTTTAGTACTAATATATAGATATAGATATATACGAATGCAGAGTACTTTACTCTAAGTTGCCTTTAAACTATTCGTGCTCGATCAGTTAAGCCGTTCGGCATACAAACTACTCATCTCACAATGCTGCAACGAGAAAGTGCTCTTGATCGTTTTCTTCGCGACTCCTTCCGCGTATTTTCGTAAAGGCTGAGGCTCTACTTCAGCAACTTTCTGGCAACGATAACGAGGACAGTCTTTACTCCATGTGGCGGAGCGACGTTTCTTTGCGCGACGAAGGAAAGGAGCGAATGTAAACCGCGGAATTAACGAGGACGTCGCATATAGGACAAGGTTCCATCATCCTAAACTCTGGATACAAGTCGGTTCGCAACAATGACAGCGGCCAAAAGAGAGAGAGAGAGAGAGAAACTTTTCCACGATTTCTTACATTGCTTCCGCCAGTCCCTCGTACGTTTTGCACAATGCAGGTCACAGAGAAACGACGAACGACCGAACGTTCGAAGAATCATGGTCGTGAGAAAAACGTCATGTGCCGTCGCCGCTGCCGAGCACTTCCAATAACTTTCATTCCTTAAGTTTGCTGGGCGCGCCAGGTAGTGCTTTTTATCACTAGTTTACGTAAGATTTCTTCCGGCTGAGACCCTCACGATTGACTTTGCAATTCACTTCTCGACAAAAAAAAATTCTCCTGACAAAAATCTAATAAAGGGTATTTCCATAACGCAATTTTAATCAATTGATTTAATCACCTTGTTTATCCGCCGTATGACTTTATTATGATTACGTATATTTAGTATTTTCGATTCAACAATGTGCTTATTATTTGACGGTAATAATACAACGCGAAACGATATAATAATAAAACATATTTTAAAACATACATATACATATGTAGGAAAAAAAAAAGATTTATCGACGTAACGGTATATTTTATGTTGCTGCGGAAAATGTTGTTAGTTACCATTCAGGTAATAAAAAAGATTTATCGAGAATACTGATGCTGTTTAATGAAAATGATTTGGCTGAATATCTACAAATTACTTCATTATTATTAATAACACAAATTATTTCGTTACGAAAATGTATTTCAGAGAGATAAACGGTTTCACTTTAACAGAACATTCAAGCGAGATCTTGCAAACACACACAACAAGTTCCACTGCAATATCGAATAATTGGTCATGGTAGAGAAGTTTGATTGCTTCCGCGTCGAATATGCGATAGCTGCAGTTTTGCCAGAGCAGTGGAAGTCTCCTTTCTCTCTGCGTTAGCTCAAGCTCGTTGGAAATTAGAAAACATGTTTTCGAACTACCCGTCCATCTTAATTTCAGGCATTACCGCGACGACATGGTCGCGAAAGAAAATAACTGACAGAAATGCTGACAAGAGCCGTGATGACGTACATAACGCGGAGATTATTTACGTAAAGTCAAATATACGCTTGTCACATGTTATATGTTGGCGTAGAGCTGTGCTTCCGTCGATCTCGCTTGATCCAGGTCGCCGTAGCGCTCGCTCGCGGAAAGTTTTCCACTCCCGAGAGCCGGAGCTTACCTGACCGATCAAATATTAATGCCGGAGGATTATTGCCTCCTGCAGTTGCGTTTGTTTGTTGCTTGCGCGTATAGCGAGTAGCGCCCGAGAATGCGGCAAAAGTTTGGCGTACTCGTATAGTTCGCGCGGCGAAATACAATTATCGCCAGAATTAAACCGTCGCCGCGGCCGTCGCGCGTCGACCCCGCCGACTCGAGATCGTCGAGCTCCGGTTCGCTCTCGAAATTCTGGACTCGAGTGACAACTAGACAGACGTCGGCTATTGCCAAGCCACCGAATAACATTGAATGGACGAATGGCCGGCCAATAAAATGAAAACAGTGCTTGAAAGCGTAATAATTCTCGAGCGTGTACGTTTTCCATGTAAAATGAAAAACGGTGAAAATTGCATGAAAGATGGGAGACAAAGCAAGAATTTGAAATAAAGCGGCAAGAGAAATTCATAGAATTCATCCGAAAAAGTCGAGATGACACGCGTGACACATGAGCGTTGTCCTTGCCACGGAACAATCTCTTGTCAATAATTTAATCGCCGCGACCGGAGGTTGTACTGTACAATTTTGAATATCTATATTTCAGCGTGTGTGGGAGAGTTACGAGACCGGGCCGCTTTTGCAATTCGGAAAGCCGGGATTCCTCGTAATTCCTAGATTAACGTAGGCGTACCCGGCGCGACGGTGGGCGGCCTGGTTGTTGATCACAAAAAAAAAGGCGCGTGAATAAAATGTTGGGGTGTATTTTGCATAATCGATGCACGAGCTGGTTGCATGTTTCGCAGCGATACGGCGCACGAAATGTCCGCGCGAGGACATAAATCGAGCGACGGTATATACGTGTATTATATGCAGCGCAATCGAACACGCGTGTAAAGATGATCGATTGATTGTAGATCGCGCCTCCATCGAGAAGACCGTACGCGGCGGATAGATATATGTATAGACACGAGGACGTAGACGGACGAAGAAATTATACGTCGCCGTTATCTACGACTTCTTGGAGCGCGATAGTTGATGACCAATGCGAATAACAATTTGCGAGTAATTGAACTGTTGCGCCGCGGCAGGTGCTGTCGACGTAATCAAACGGAGAAAACGCGAGTGCTTGTCGCGTGGCGATATTCTTCCGAGCCCGACAGGGTGGATGCAATGCCGTTATAACAGATGGTGGGGCAAGCGGAGATGCAATAATTAACGTTTCGTAACGGCTGGGATGATCCGGCTTAAGCAAAGTAGGTAAAACGGTGCGTGTACGCCGATCATTTGCAATGCGATAGTCGTTCGACGTTGGTATCTAATTAAACGCCGCTCATTGAAAATCCCGTTGCGCGTGCCGGTCTCATATATTCAACCGCAATACAATCTAATTTCACCTTCGGCAAATAATTATTCTCACATTCCGGAAGCGTGCTCCAAATATTCGGTAGTAATTATATAAATACGCGCAGCGCCTCGCTTTAATCTACGCGATGTTTTTTCAGACGTGAGTATTTCGCGGTCAACTGCCGACTCAAGTTTCGGCCGAGGAGAAACTCTGTAAATTAATACAGGAAAATGAATTTCCTTTGTCTACCTACATCCCCTCCTCCCTCCTCGGCCTCGGCTCACCGAAAACAAGTTTTTTTTTTACTTTCGTGGCTTAAACAGTTTCGTGATTAAAGTTGAAATTAATTGTTTAGTAAAGTGAACGTAATGTAATAATAATGCGCAAATACAGAACATAAACAGTTGCGCATAATATTGTTGCATTTTATTCTTTCACTTCGGATAAGAGAATGCATGAAAAGAATTTTGAGAAGAAACGAATTCGTGAAACATGTAGGTTTTCATTAAGGTGAGCAAAGCCCCGGAAGGTATTATTCAAAGATGGCTGAATGAGGATGAGTGAGAGTAAAAGGGGGGAGAGAGAGAGAGAGAGAGAGAGAAGAATGATAAAGGAAAAAGGAATCAGTAATTGGGAGTGGCGCTAACCTTTTTACGAAACTCACTTCCACCTTTGATTCAACCTTCCTGGCTTAACTTTTTGCGAGGAACCAATCTGTGAAATCGATAGTTTTCTTTCCTTGAGCGGCAAACGGCTGTACGATGTGCCAGACAGGTTTCCTCGCAAAAGGATTTAAATTCCGACATATTGAAATCCAAGCCGTTCCTACAAAGCCGCCACGAGTTACAGCAAACGAAAGTAAACTCATTTCAATCCCCGTCTGTATCTTTCATTATAATGCAATCCGAACTTTATTTCCTGAATGTCTACCTCAAGTGACAGTCAAGTATACAGCTTTACACAAGACAGGTATAATTAAGGAATATTAAAAAAAAAAAAAGAAGGAGAAGTTATCAGCGACTTTGGTAATCAGCCTCTTAGCAACGGCAAGGAGATGTCACGAATATGTTCGCCGGATTGAGATCGGTTGACTTCGGTCGCGCCAATCTATTTCGTACGTTAATTGGAATCTCATTAAACGGAAGCCAACCGAAATGGTTTCTCTACAAGGACTTCGCTCAATGCTCGACCGATGCGGTAATTGACGTAAAACGGGTTAATCAGAGTACTTGGTTTTCCTGCGGCCTTCTACTGTACCTGTTTCCCCGTGCCACGATTTTACGTTATCGGATTACTCGTCATGGCATATTTCACAAAATATCGCTGGTGACTCTTTTCAGAAATTCAAGGCAACGTATTATTATTATACCGGACCCGCTGCGGAAAGGTGATACCGCTCCGAACCGTTTATCGTTCACATTTGTTCTCCCGCTTAATACATCATCTAAAATTAAGGATTGCGCTTTAACATCATCCTAAAGTTCGCCTTCCTCCCCGTCGTCTTTCAAGTTTCTTACACGAGTATGTCGTTAATACTGCGCGACGTTTTTTTTTTAATTACTATCGCGAGTGTTACATTAGGGAGAAACAGAGGAGGAGCGATGTTGTCTATTATACGGGAAGCGACAAACCGACACTTGAACACGTTTGCGAAAGATGCACGCGTTAATGAGACACCAGTACTCATGCCTCGCGGGTGACCTCTTCGCGTAAGCAGTAATAATAATGTTTTTAATGTAATTAACTCGGTAAGCTACGGAGCGGAGACGGAGTAGAAGTGAAATCAGATTTATGGACCTTCAACTAAAATCGCGCGCATCCGAGAGACCCGACAAGGAAGTCGTTAAAGTAATTCGTATTTCTCGCGATAATGCGATTTACCACGCCGTGCATTCAGCAACGATAACGTGATCTTTTACGGTTTTATTCATCGTGGCTTCCATCGCGTTTATATCCATACACACTCTCCTTTTGCATTAGGTACTTCGTGAGATTGGAAACCGAATTGGGATTATATTTAATCTTTAAGTGAATAGAGTGGCCATACAGTATCCCAGATAAAATTTTCTTTAAAATCTTGTTCTGGAAAAAAGAAAATAAAAGATATTGCCCGAATGGCCAGAAGTTTAAAGTTCACTATTTTTTCAATTTTGTTTCATAAGAGTAACTAATTTAACAAATTTAACTGTAATATAATATACTATATTATTAAATTCATAATGTAAAATAATACACAAAAAGAACGGTTTTGCTGATGTATATAAAAATTTACGTAGATATAGGGCTAAAAATAATTTGGTTTGGACCATTAAAATAATTAAGTAGAACGTTCAAAGTGAATGTTAGAATATTAAAACTTTTTGCAGCGTTGTCATCAACATTTAAGCGTCCTATTTTTATGAGCCAACAAAACTATTTTCAGATCTGTATCTAAGTAAACTTTTAGATACATACTTCAGCAAAATTACCCTTTCTGTGTATTCAATTTGCGTTATTTTCAATCATTCCTATAGGTCGCTACTATTCCTACTTGATATATTATTAATTTAACCAAAACAATGGGGTTAAACAATTTAATTGAATAAAATGTATTGACTCAAATTTAGTTTAATATTTACTAAGAACATACATTAATATGGATATTGTTTACTTTAAAACTAACCACGGAAATGGAATGGTTTACATACATGGTTTTGACACATATGGAAGCTAAAAATAATAAAATGTTATTTAACTCAAGGGATTGTTTCTTTAATATTAATTCTAACGATGTAGTAAAAATATAACTATAAAATTAAAATTTCTACTTGAGGTGTGAGCATTCCACCTACTAACTTGCGTATCTTTAAACTACCCCTACCTACTTAAAGGTTAATTATATATACAGTGAGAGCAAAAAGTATTCGTACAAGGAAGTTTTTTATAAAAAAAGTCTTATTTGTAGAAAATACACATCGATTAGCAATTTTATACAATGAATACGTTCTGTTCTAACATATACAAATGAGCTTCACATGTATTTCTGATATTATAAGCTAAATTTCTCGACTGTATGAATACTTTTTGAGCATCCAAACAATGGAATTTTTTATTTTCGCTTATTTTTCAGATGATATATTTTCTATAATTAATGCACATCTTTTTGATTTATATACTTTTAAGAAACATACAGTCTATTTTATTCTTTATGAATAAATTGTTAATTACCCAGCAGGAAATGATCACCAATTAAACGTCGAATCGACGTCAAATTGATGTTGAAATCATCGTATCGATATCAATTCGACATCAATTCGATGACTCATTTCTCGCTGGATAATATTTAATTTTTTTAAATAAAGTTTTTTTAAAAAATATTTTCTCTGTACGAACACTTTTTGTATTGACTGTATATATATCCTCTCGTAGATAGATCTCTTATTGAAAATTAATCTTATACGACCGAAAACGTTTTGGAAATATATTTTATTGCAGTGCTATGGACGTCGGAATACCGGTTGACAGTCCAAATCTGGTGCTGTTGTTTTACGTGGCTCAACTCTTCTTACGCGAACTGCACAAGAGTAAAAACCTCATATCCATCATACCCATGGACATGTCCGGATATTACGGTAAGTTGCGCGTGCACGTTTACAATATTTCAATAATGATCTATAAATTATTTAAAGAATCTGCGGATGTGTGCAGGGAAGTGGAACAAGTCCACGTGGAATAATATTGCCATAACTTTTTTTTTTATACAAGTACGTGGTCGCAACTTTCGTCGTTGACGATTTTAATCTCGAGAGATAAATGAGTGCTCGCCGACCGAGGCAAAATTTAATTCACGTCGTTTTCGGTAATAACACTCTTAATTATATTCCCACGTGAGGGACGATTTGTGCAAAAGATCGCAAGAACGAGCGTACAGGAACGTGTCATCGGAATCGAGTCACGTTGCGTTATCGACTTGCACCGAGGCGTAACGTTAAATCGGTTTCTGCGGTCGCTTTGAACCAGGCCGGATAGACTGATTTACGGCGTGTACATCCCAACGGACCATAACTCTCAAAACTACCGCGTACAGTTGTAGGCCGTTACGCGTTCGACGAATCCCAATTTCCGACTACACGTCGCTTCCTACAATCAAGCCGAATTCTATTGTACACAACGTACACGTGTCGGAGACAGAGTGACGAATCATCGTTACATGCGTGGCGTTAATACACGTTTTTCTAACTTTTAACGGCGCTTGCCAACACGCTATAACGTGTAAGCAATATAAGGTATCTTTCTCTCTCATAAGTGAAACTTCACTTCGAATAATTTATAACTATTTCCTTGACATTAGCACTATAGCTTGTTCCGGGCGCTCGCTTATTTCTCCCTCCGTTGCACATATTAAAGTTTATGGAAGTTTTTTAAATCTCGTCAAAAAAAAAGAGTTGAGAAACGCCCTATGCACTTTTATATTAAAGTCACGCTAAACAGAGCGTTACGTATTAACATATTATATTATTAATAAGAACGCGATTATTATTTCCACCACACACTTCGCTTAAAATATCTTCCTCGGATGTATTTCGCGAATCCGGGGGAAGGAAGAAAGGCATTGTTAAAATTGAATGACGTAGAAATCTAACGACACAGTTTTCATTATCGCGTTACAGAGAACCGCGCCGGTCCCTCGTATATCGGCAATGTGGTCTCGCAGATCCTCCTGTGCAAACAGATTAGACCGGACTTCAACGAAGAGGAGCTCTGCAGCATCCGAAAGGACTCGGAAGAGATCGGCCAGCTGATAGCGGAGCTACAAGAATTTATGCCCCAATCTGAGGCTGACACGGGTACAATTCCGCCGGTACCTTCGTCCATATTCCGCCCGAGAGCTTTGCCCTGTCAAGTGACGATCGTCCCACGAATCTATCAATCACGGTTTTCAGAAAGTAGATTTAGCAACTTGTAGCAAAAAAGAAAAGAAATTAGACGAAAGATTAAGTACACGAAAAAAGGGCTTTGCCCTAAAGATCTGAAAATAATTTGTTAGACTATCAAAATACATAATTATGATGGATACTCGAGCTGGTTGCCAGAATATACAAATTTTTTGCAACATTGCTCGTCATGCTTGAGTTTCCTACGTAATTATTTTGATGTTCCAACAAAATTATTTTCAGAACTGTATTCAGTTAAATTTTTACATATTTTAGCAAAATTGTTTCTCCTGTGTATAATAATTTATTATAAATATTAATATAATAGAGAACTCTTCTATTATATATCCGATCTAATCGGGCAAACAAGGTATATTCGGATAATCGGAATTTTTACGGATAATCAAACGATTGCAAGTGAAGAAAGTCTATTTATCGTAACATTCTGTGAATTGTAACGAAATAGAGAAAGAGAGAGAAATTATTATAGTAATTTACCAGTTTTCTTCATTCTTTCCATTTTATTTTCTCAGTTCTTTTGAGCTGTTTAATTTACATATTTTTCTTTATTCATTGCAATGAATGAGGCCGCGCTTTCTTTCTGTGCTTCGTAACATCTGAGACCTGCTTCTAAAGCAGAAGACTGTGCCTCAGAATGACTGGGAATGTTGCTTTCTAGCGTTTAGGTCTTGTTGGTACACGCTTGTTTCATACTACTGGTACCGAGATGAAGACGTATGTTATATCATGTATAACATACGCCTACATATGTTTGCGTGAACGTAAATGTACACGAGAGACGTTCATTCTCCTAGCATTTGCCATTTAGATAACAGAGCTTAAACGATACATTCGGATAATAGAGGTTTCATCATATATACGTACAAAAATACACACACACAAACATACACATTTTTCGTAGTATATATCTTTCGTGTAGTATATATTTTTATGCTACGTGAAAGTCGAAATCTTTCCGGGCTTTGCGAAGCGAGATTAAAAGAGGTGGAGGGGATGGGATAAATAGGTCGAAAAGTCTGTAGATGTAGATCTTGAAACGGAAGAGATACGGAATAGGCATGATCGATATAATATGCAGAATGGAAAAGCATTGTGGGCTTTCGGGCACGTCATTAGTACGCGAGTACCACAAACGTGAGCTCGTGTCGATATACGGTGGACGCGGGAGAACGCCATTCGACCCTTAGACCCTGGTAATACGGGTCAAGGACGATTCATTCTGCAAAATCCGTTTGTCCGAAATGCATTCCTCCGGTCCGTGAAGGAAGCGCGGGTGAGCGAAAGTGGCAAATGCCAGAGGGCAAAAAAGCGAAGAGAGCGGAAAAAGAGCGGAAAGCGGGGGTGGGTGGGGGGAGGAATATGTACTCGTTGGCCAACAAATCTAGGCTGTCGTTCGTAAAACAATCTAACCCGTTTGTTCGATAAATATTGCCCTCTATTGTGCTGCAGGGAATTGACTTAAGCGTGAAACGGGAGGACGGGAATGCAGCGAGGAGGAGAATCGGAGGAGAAGAATTCGAGACGGGGAGAAGACGAAAGGGTAGTTTGAGTGCGAATTAAACTATGTTTCTGCTTCATAAATCAATGTAATGCGGGAATAATAGCGGAATTACATTTGAGACGGTCGTATTATTAATGAATGCGTAACACCCGGCAGATCCCGAATACCCCGCGCTTCGAATTTCAAACGTTCAAGTAATAATGACAAATAAATACGATGCATATTTACCGGAGCGACAAGACGCAACCACTAGAAATTCTTTTTGTTTCTTTCATGCACGAATGTAGTCAGCACAATGCCTTACGATACTTCGAATGTGAAAAATTTTGGGCAAATCTGAATCTGAAAAAAAAAAAGCAACGAGATGTGACGAGTCAAACTAACGAACGTGGGAAGGAGAGGAAACAACGCGTACGATGCAATCTAGGATTTATGGAAACAATATCGATGAACGTTTTCATATCGCACTCATCTGTATTCATGCTGCGAATTCGTCAATGGCCGAAGACAACGTAATGTGCAAGCGCGAACGTATATATATACATATATGTAAAGAGGACGCTTTACCCGGCATACGGGAAATCTCAATTTGCTGAATGTCATAATCAAACTCCGCGCACAAAACTCGTCGTTTCTGATTCTGGTCGCGTAATGGTTTTTGCACGACAGTTAAATTTTAATCGATTTTAATGCGCTCCGCTGTCGGGGTGCGAGCTTGTTTTGCAAATGTATTCGCAAATAAATTAGTAATTAACAGTCAGAGGAGGGGGAGGACAGAGGGGCGGTGCAGGGGGGAGG
>NW_017299509.1:941463-947970 GCF_001594075.2 Trachymyrmex cornetzi
CCGAGCGAGTGAGTTGAGTGCTCTGGTAAGCGAGTCTCCGCACGGACGCGACTCGGTTATCGAGAGGAAAAGCAGGGGTAGTTTGATACGGAGCTATGATGCGGGTCAAGGTCGCGCGAGTCGCGGGGAATCGAGATGATTTTCGCTCGCGCGCGCGAAAGGTACGCGGGATAAAACGAGAGTTTTCCGGAAGACAGGTGGGCGGCCGCGAAATGTCGACCGCGCGTTTCTGAGCGCGGTGAAAAACGGCGCGGACAAATCGCGAACAGTTCTCGACAAACGATAGAATCGCCGAGTGGTATACTCGCACGATGAATCTGCAAACATTGTGAAATTCGCAGAACAATCCCGCCGCGCTGGTTTACGAAGGAGAGAATTCGACGAATACTTCCGGCGAGCGGAAACGCAACGCTGCAAAGCGAAATTACCGCTTCTCCTGTACACTCCTCTCGTTTGACTTTGCAACCCCTCTGTTTGTTCCACAATACAGTCAGTATGTTGAATTAACCCTAATACGCGATTGGGTCATTCGTGTCCTGCATTTTTTTTTCGAAAAATTAAGATCATCGAGCAATTAGTTTAATATTTGTATAATTTTTTTTAAAATACACAATTTTTTATAAATACTTTTTAAATATATTAAGGTACATGCAAGATTAACATAAGTTTTATTTATTAAAATGATGGAAATTAATTTGGAACACGAATAACTATTGTGTGTAGTACACTAAAAAAAATTACTAAATTTTAATAAATATTAGTTTGAATAATTTGAAGTAAATATTTATTAAATATAAACATGTATTGATACAAAAGCTAATTTGATTTTCATTATCATTTTTTCATTGAATATTAAATATTAAATATTTACTGGAAGTAAATATTTACTTAGTACTAATCAAAGAAATATGTATTAAAATTTAGTAGATTTTTTTCAGTGTAAGGGACCGGAAAATCATCGTGTGCATTAAGAGCTAATACAGTATCGGTTAATGCAATGTTCTTCGTTAAGACATACAATCGCGCTTTTTTATGAGACGCAAAACTGTACGGTTATCGTTTTGGTTTTATCGATGTCCCAATGAATTTTTCGGATTTTTTTTTTTAAATAGAATAACCTATTCGAAGATAATTTGGAATTTATTAAATTTCTGCGATTACGCGTCGCTTCACTTCGATATAATCTCGAATGCATATTCCGCGAATTGCAAATAATCGGAATTACTCGAAATTAATTTCGTTTCGTTGGACAGATAAATATAATCGGTGATAATGAATAGAGTTTATCTAACCGGAAGATATGTGTTACATCCGTTGTTTGGGATTAACACAAGCCGACATCCTTCTCGCCCGTTACGTCAAACCTCGCGAGATTATCCTTGTACGCTTTCAATCTCTCGTGGAATTTCATATTCCTGTCGCTACCAACATTATCCGGGAAGACCCCGATGGTATTGCAATTTATAGCGATCGTCGCGTTGACAGAATTAAGTCGCCCTTTCAGCAACGCGATCCTTTTCCCCTCCAGCTTCATATCTTTTCGTAAGGCTCGAAACGCATTAGGTATCTTCCCTTTTCAATAAAAAAAAAAGAAAAAAAAATCGAGAGAGCTTGAATGGAACGCTTATCATAGTACCGTAGATTCTCATTCGCACATTACGATGAGTGATTTTCAACAAAAGACAAATGACAATGTAACACTGAATTATTTCATCTTTGTTTAACATTGGCAAACAACAAGATTGTAATGATTCACTGTGTGCTGCACTGTGTCATCTGCACTTCTTGCTGGAAAACATCCGATATGTCTCTAAATCTGTGCAACAATTTCGAAATTTGAGGATCCCCTTTCTTTCTTCAGAGTAGACAAAATAACGATCTAATCGTAAGTTACAATGTATGCTTTTCAGTAAAAGACACAGGTACTCAAGTAGAACATAGAAATCATAATAATATCATAAAGACATCATCACGATCTTATTTGTTATTTATAAATTCATTTTTAAATATCAAATGATGTTCATGACGATGCCTTATGACATTATTATAATTTAATTATGACTCTGTGTTTTACTTGGATAAACACAATATAACACAGTACACTGAGAATCATTTCGTCTTTGCTTAACATTGGCAAATAACAAGGATGTAACGATTCACTATGCTACACAGTGTCATCTGCGTCTTTTGTTGGAAAGAACACTTTCTAAATCTGCGATATATATAATTTCGAAATTTTAGGACCCTCTCTTTTATCCCTTCAGGCCATGAGAAAATAACGATCTAAGTCATAAAATTGTCTATCTCTGATTCTCTCCCTAGAGAAACCGGTGGCCCTTCACAATCCTGGGAACAAAATCAATCGGAACAACGGAACACGGAGGATGCACCGATGGAGCAGCAACAGAGACCGACAATCGTCCTACTTCCGCAACGGTTTCAGATTTCTGTGCTGCGCCGCGAGTACTAATTACGTTTAACGTACATATAATTCATCTCGATTCATTAAAACGTAATATAGTTCCGATTAATTTAATAATGAATAATTAATACGCACTGATATTTTCCGCAGTGATTTCAACGCTAAATTCCCTAAAATAAAGTTAACAGGAATCGACGGGGCTTCGGCTTCGTAAACTAATCACGATGAAAAGTCCCGTTTATAAAGTATCCTAAGAAAGGCGTAGTAAATATTATACTTTGGCGATTTATCTTCGAAGGAATGCTCAAAGTCGCTTCGCTTTCGACGAAGCTTTAATATCGCGCGTTCATTTATCGTAATTTCTCAACCAGTCCCGCATCATTAATATACGTCTCTCTTGGGATACTCTCTATGAAAGACTATACGGACAAAGAACGTCGCAATATATACTTCGTCGGATGATACACTTCGAGAGGCCTAACCGAAAGGCCTAAACCTGTCCCGTTCGAGAGAGATATCCTTGGAACAAATTTTTAACGCACGTACAGCCGGTGACAATCAAAGTAGAAGCTCGAGACGTCAATAATTCTTACAAATCACATCGCAATAGATACGGGTAAACAGATGACGGGAACGGCACGGATGAGGCAAAAAGGGGGAATTTCAGCACCTTTTTCGTCTTTCAGCAAGAATTCTAGTGGCACTCGATACTGCTCCCATTTTTTTGGACGTTCTTCTGTAGTCTTCTCTCCTAAGAACTCGCTGTCCCATTAAATTTCCAAGTCGCGGACAAAAGAGCCGCCGGTGTCGAGGAGCCCCTTTATTCAAGTCCACTCCACAATCGTTTCATCAATCCCGCTATAATTGCTCGGATGATCTAACTCGAATTTTTTCAAAATCGTATCTCTTATATAGTAATCAGTTTTCTCGGTTCGTCGCGTTTAGATCTATCGTTTGTGTCAAATTTAATCGGAGATCTTCAACAACAAGGTAAATCTAATAATAATCGCTCGTAATCAAAACTAGCTTGTAATCTTTCGATTCCGGGTCTTCAAATCCTAGAATCTAGACGAACGCATTCGAATATATTGTCGAATATATTGTCAGAGTAAATCGCGTCTGTGTCGTGTCAAAACGAGTAGATGTACGTTATGGAGCAATTATAATATCCTAGCGTATTTACAAGTGAGTGGACCAACCTCGATCTATTTATAATGCGCGACAGACGCACACGCATTATAGCTCTAGGTATCCGCGTTTCGCATCTCGCGTATATATATATATATATATATATATGTGTGTGTAAATAGAGATCGTCTACAAAGCAATACGTAGGAGTTCACACAGAGAAGCGCAGAGATATAAATACATATGTATATGTATTATATATATGTATATATATATAATATATGTATATGTATGTATATAAACGAACATAGATTTAGTCGCGCACGCTCGTTCATACATTTCTCTCGCATGTATGAAATATTATATAGCCGGAAGCACCATCGTTATCTCGTGACTTTAACCCTAAACAGTATCGGCGTTACTCAATAAAAATAAAAGAGAACGGAGAGAAAAATCTGTCTAGCTTTAACGATCAGTTTTGTTCCGGAAGGTTGCTTTTGGTGCTTTAACTCGCAATAATAAATCTATCTATTGATATATCGCAGTGCAAAAGGGATATTTTTGTATTTTCGCACAAATGGAGCGTTACTGTTTCGGGTTAATAACGATGCTGCGTGCGGCCAGCCAGCGGGCATCTATGAAGAAAAAAAAAAGAAAGAGAGGAAGAGATCGATACTATGAGAGTGTTAAACAGCCGTATACATTTACGACCGCAATAATATAATATAAAAGATACAAGATATTTTATTACTTTCTCTTTTTATCCGAATATTCTGACATACTTTTTTAAAAAAAATGACCGCACCTTTGAGTCTCTCCCGCGTTAATTGTTACGTTTACCAAGGGATCATACGTGATATTTCGAATGTTCCATATAGTAACTCGATTGAGTTGTTACGTAAACTAGACTAATTGTAAGATCGCGTAACGCGCAACAGGAGAGAGTGACTATTTTATATGCGTTGCGCGGAAAGAGTTGAAAAGATGCAGAATGATACGCTGTGGAATGACCACGTCATGTTTCTTCTCCTATTCCAAGCGACGCGAGATTGTACGTTCGATTAAATTACACATATCAATCGTGATCGGGATCGAAGAGAGAAAAAAAAATCAACGATCGGCGACTTAGGGCATCATTCTTGAAAAATATCGCATATACCGAGAAATGTTGGAGAAATTTATAATATATTCTCTAAATTCTTTGGAGTAGAATCACTCTAAAAAATTAAATCTCACTCTTAAATATTGAAAATTCTACCACTCTATCTGAAGAATGGCAAAATTTTCACTCTTTAGAGTGAAATTCCATTTCAAAGAATTTAAAGAGCACGTAATGTATATTATAACATTCTCGTTCATTTTCGTATGCGATATTTTTCGAGAATATGACCCCTGATCGAATCGTTTACCTAAAAATCGGTAGCCGCGAAATGTTGAAATGCGTGGAATAACGATCAGTTTGAATCGTTCGTTTTCTTTTCGAAAGGTAACCATCGCGTTGTCTGAATTCCAGATAGTTAATTACATATCTTGAAACAAAGTGAAAATGATATTATAAAAGTGAGCAAATTCACTAGATGTAGACCAATGAAATTATAAATATTCTAATAAATTTGCTTACTTTCATAATTTTCATCTCGTTTCAAGATACATAATCAATTTCAGTATCTCGGTTCTGTAACTCTAAATAACAGTGTCGGTAACGTTATACTACAAGTACTATGTATAATGATAAAAAAAAACTGCAACAACAATAAAGTGATGTCAATACTGTAATTAAAGCCCAGCAATGAAAATTAACTTTAATCTCGGTTCTCGATTTAATTTCCTATTTATCTTTTTCTAATTCTTATGAAAGATAAAGAGTAAATTGAACTGTTGTGAGATTAAAGTTAATCTTACATTGGTAAAACGGGATCTTAGAGAGAGTTACAGAATCAGGATACTAATCTACCCCGGGAGACGATCGTTACATCTCGAATTGGCGATTCGACTGCCTCTGCGTTCCTTTAGGCTTATCGCGGTATAAAAAGGGGACCGAAACTATACTCGAATATTTCACTTCGTCGAATTTTACGTTGAGGGAACACTAATAAAGAAAAAAAGATATTAGCGCTAATATATCGTATTTTTAGGTGATAGAGAGAAGAAGAAAGTGAGCGTTAGGAGCCGACTCAGGTTCGCAAAGTGACGTAAATAGCGAAATCAAATTAAGATGAAATATAATGTATCACGTTGACGAAATAAATGAAATAAATTTGACTCGTTCGAAACGAATAAATCATTATTGCTTTCATCTTTTTAATCCCTTATATATATATCCCGTCGTTTTCTTGTCTTCCTCTATAATATACATCTTGTCTTCTCTTCTCTAGACGTACAAGTATTTCTCGATTGGCTCCAGAATCGTGGAACTGGTTAAGGGATGAAAAATAAACCGTCTACTGCCCGTTTCTACCAATCTAGATTAACTTTAATCTTGGTTTAACTTACTTTTTATCTTCTTCGATCTAGTTCTAAGAAAAGTATAAAGAGTAAATTAAACTGAGATAAGTTAAGCTGCATTAATAAAAATAGGCACACACCGCTCTTATCTCGGCCGAAACAAGCTGCACGATGTTATGAATGTATAAACTTTGAATATAGTCCACCAGAATCAAGGACATAAGTAGCTCGATAGATTTAATCTCCAAGTAGATAGGTAGTTTAAAGATATAAGTTGATAAGTAAGATACTCATCCTTAAAAATTTTTACTTGTACAGTAATATTTTTTACTATATTATGTTGTAGTTAAATTTTTTTTACATGAATTCTTAATATATTAGATGTTAAACTTAATTCCTGCCGGTTTTCGTCTTTAAAATTGATTTGTTTCGAAGGGAAGATGAATGAATACCTTAATCAAAGTAATTTCCTCCATTTTCTACTTTATTACTAATTAATAATACTTTATTAA
>NW_017299509.1:948094-966510 GCF_001594075.2 Trachymyrmex cornetzi
TTTAATTATATTTAATTATATTTAATTATAATTGTATTATATACATATTATACAATTATATTTCGTTATAATTATATATAATTATATTTAAAAATTGTACATAAATATTATAACTGATTATTTGGTGCTCCTAGTATTAAAAAAAAAAATGCGCAGAACACAAATGACGCCAATCGTGTGTAGCACTAAAGATTAATTATACCTTTACGAGAAATAGAGAAATATAAAAGTAATAAACTTTAAAACTTCTGGGTAATACCTTTTATTTTCCTTTTCCAGAACAAGATTTTAAAAAAACTATATATTTGAAGTGCTGTGGCCACTCCACTTAAAGGTTAAAAAGTTTTGGAAAACTGGAGAGAAAAGTACACTCACCAAAAGTAAACGTCGTGTTCTCGCCTCTCCTTCTCTTTCTCCTATGCTTTTTCCTTTCTCCATTCTCGTTCATCACGAGCGCAAGCTCGTGTAATTAACGCACACATATTAATATTACTAAGCGATAATTATTGACCATTTTTATTTTTTAAATTAATATTATATAAAAGATAGAATTCAGAGATTTTTTATTTTTCTCAATGATTATGCTCAATAATTAATTATTTCTTTACTGATAAAATATTTTTTATCACTTGCTTTAGTTTAAAAATAATGTACTTACTTGATCCTTTTAGCGAGTACGAAACGTTGGCATTTATAGTGTTAAAATGTATGTAATGTAACGAGAAACATGAAATTGCATTACAAACCCGAGATTCACCGCAAATTCTATTCTAAAAGCAACTCACGCAACTTTCGAAAGTAGACCCTGGCGACATCTTACTCACGCTAAACGAACTAGATCATCGTTCTCCGTAGGAAAGTAGGTCCTTTAGGTCTGTTCACATTATTTGCACTTTTTGCACTCGACATCTTCGCATTCTCTTTTTTCCGCGCAAATATATCTATCTTTTATTTTAAGTTCAAAATTTTTTGAGGATTTCAAGCAACGCGAATAGATCTATTATTACCCCATTTCGTTTTAATACTTACAATATGATACATAAGACAAATTAGAGAAGAATACGTGCGATACGTGCCGTGTTATCCGCTGGAAAATATCCGTTATTACGTAGTTCAATGTTTTATGCTCATAAGTCATAGAGGCGCCACTAAACGGGTTCCATCTGGCTCCTACACTACACACTCGCATTATATAATGGTGGCTGCTTGAAGCCCGAATTTTATTCCTTCGATCGCAGCAAGATTATAAAAATGTCTGTTGGTAGATTAATTGTGAGTAAATTACGCGTTATGACGTTAAAACATCCTTAGGTTGCCTTGGCATTAAGATAAACTTTCACTGTTTAGAACATTTATAAATATAAAATATAAATATAACGTACTTTTTCACATAAATCACAGTGTATTTATCGTTCGTATTATACACATTTTCTTAAGTATTTCGCTATTCGGCTCGACTACTTGTCAATGCGAATGATGAAATGATTCTCATTTCAGACACGTACTTTTTCCACGTCAAATGCTGTGCAGCAGATGGTGAAGGTATTTAATTTTGACAAGTAACTACGTTCTGCTCTTGATAGTTGACAAGTCCTACCAAGTAAACCTTCTGGAAGTGATTTTGCACACTTTTGCTTTGAATTCTACAATTGGAGGTCCTTCCTATAACAATGCTAATCCATATTTTATAAAAACAGAGTAAATAAACTCTAAATTTAGTGATATTTATATTTTCCCAGTACTTTAACTTCATAGTTCATTTATTCTGTTTTTGTAAAATACGGTTGACGCACTGTTGCAGCAAGCCCTTCAATTGTTTTGCAACATTTTGTAATATAAATTCCATAAACAATTATTTATATATATGTCAATTATCTTTATCCTATTTGATGCGTTATTGCAGCCTCCAATTCAAGTTTTTGGATTAGAAGGCAGATATGCCACAGCTCTTTTCTCAGCTGCAACTAAACAAAAGGCTTTGGATGCAGTGGAGAAGGATTTAATCAGCTTTCAGGTATGATAAATAAAAAGTTGTACACCAGGTGTTTATTTCAATATTAATCTGTGGTTGTGTTTGAATTAGGGTCTCCTAAAGAAAGATACTACACTGATAGATTTTATAAAAAATCCTTCGATAAAGCGAAAAGATAAGGTGGAAGCTTTTAAAGCCATCGGAAGTAAGAGTGGCATGAATCCAGCCACTGAAAACCTGCTGACATTACTCGCAGAGAATGGCCGATTAGCGAAACTCAATGTAATAATCAATTTGTACAAGGTGCTTATGGCTGCTAATAGAGGGGAAGTAGTATGCGAAGTAATTACTGCAAGTCCACTTGATGCCGATATTAAGACAAAACTGGAATCTACATTGAAGCGTTTATTGAAGAAGGGTCAAACCGCTTTGCTCACTACCAAAGTAGATCCCTCTATCATTGGCGGTATGATAATATCAGTAGGTGACAAATACGTAGACATGAGTATCGCTAGCAAAATTAAAATGTACACCGACCTCATTGAAACCCCAGCGTAATAGAAGCATAGCGATATGAAGGAACGAAGTAAAATGTTACATACTCATATACATATATTCGAGTATTGTGTAAATTATTGAACAGAAATAAAGCTGTATAATCAAGTAACCTAAATCCACAATGATTATTCTTTATATTAAACGAATATGTTAAAAGGAAAAAAATATAGTAATTCAACTTTAAAACTTGATTTTATTTTTTATAGTTGATAAAGCATTAATTATTTTTGATACAGTTACATAAATGTTTAATTATTCGTTAACAATCGTTCGTATTTAACTTTTCGTATCTTGCAGTGTACTAATAATGCGTGGCGAAGTGATATACTTTAGAGCCATGCAATATGTAAAGTTCTCACATGTTATATAATATTTGTTTTTTTTCCACTCAAACAGAATTATACTAGAAACTAGAGACAAACAAGCAATAACAACAATAAGTAGATACTAGCATAAGAAATACTAAGCCTAGTGTCTTAAAGATCACTATTTGTCTGATATACAAACTTAAAATATAATACAGAAATGTATCGATAATGAATGTCACATAGATTACGTAAAACTTACTTTTGCTAAATAAAAATTATAACAACTTATAACAAGATATTGAGTGGCAATGATATACTATACCAATAGTATATCTTTGTGTGCTTGACTGGTGTTATGTAAAAATACTATTTGATTATGCAAAATACGTATTAAATATGATATATACCTGAGAATTGCATTATACATTGCTTTCCCAAAATAGTAAAATATATACGTATATATATTTCAATAAATTGTAAGCTTAAGTGATTATTGAATTTATTATATTAAATAATGGAGCTAAAATATAATTATATTTTACATAATATGCAATTCGTAAAAGATTACATTTATTATAATAATCATAAATATATTAATAATTATACATAATTAACAATTAAAACAATTACTATGCATTAATTAGTATGCTAAAATCCAAGCAGTGACTAGTATTATCTTTCGATGATATTTACGAAATATAATTTTGTTTGTTAATGAGAATAATTATAATTGCACGTCTCAGGACTTTAATCATTAGTGTGTGTGTGTGCCTATTAATACATATATAATATCGAAAATTATAAAATATTTTAAACAGTATTTCTCGTCCAATAATTTATACGTTGTCGGCGCGTTTGATAACTGAAAAAAAAAAAAAAAAATTAACTCTAACAATTAATAAAACATGTCCTATAGAAGAAAAAATTCGTAGTGAAAGAATTTACTCCAAAACCACTCTTGTATCGTATATCACGTAATTTTCTAATTATTTTCTAATTACTTTTTAATAATATATTGACATATGTACAAGACGTGAGGCAACTACTATATATGATTTTTGCTTAAAACATAATCGATGGTATATCGTCCTTGACTAAAACCCAATCTTCTTCTTCTTCAAGAACAGATGTGGCGCATTCCTTTGCCAGAGCTGCATGTATAAGAATATTTTCTAATATCTGCAGCTAATCGTGTTATACATCACATATTTTCAATAATTCATTAATTACCTACCGTTAAATTGATGTTCTAATTCGTCTTGATTCGTGGGCGGCTTTTTTCGAATATCGACGAAATTATTACCAGCTGGTGGAGTCTCATCCAATTTATTTTGTAAAAGAGTCTTTCTGCATTCCCCGAGTTCTTCTAATCGCTTCAATTCGGTGCGATAACTGACATCTTCATCCCCTGATTCAGTTCCCGTATGATCGCTCTGTTCGACAATTTCAGTTTCCTCATTCGTAATTGATTCCTCTTCGTTCACCACATTGTTGGAATGTACGTTACAATTGATGCATGTTACAGTATCCATATGATTAGATATACTCAAGTCATCCTTGTCTATTCGACTACTTGTCATATATTTAGACAAATCAAAATCCAGAAGATCTGCTAATAGTTTCTCCTTGTCTTCCACATCTCGTTGAATCGTTTCTAAATCTCTATCTGGTTTCAATATAAAATCGTCATCAAAGCTAATTTGCATTAAAGAGGAATGGGTCGTCATTGTCTTGTTGGTGTTTACATGATCAGTGCTTAGACTGCTCAACAAATGATCAGTGCCGTTTGACATTGTAATACTTTCGTTTCCATTCATTATTTTATTCCGAGATTTTTTCTGCTTTCTTTCGGGTGTGAAAACGACGTCCTCGAATTCCTGTTGACCAATTCTTTGGAATATCTCTCGGCGATCGTTGCTCTTTACGTCTTCCGCATTTCTTATTCTATTATTATCATTGTATTCCGGTATTTTGTTAATATTAGTTACAAGTGGAGTATTTATATCTATTGGAACTATCGGCGGTACTTCCACAGCTTCTTCTGCGTTTATAACGTCGTCAGTATCGACACCAGTTGGCACAATGCTACAATTTGATTCATTACTTTTAACTTAATCATATTGAAAAAAAGATTAATTGTTAATTCTAATATGTTGTACAGTTTTTATAAACATATATACTTATTTTTATTCTAGAAATAATTTTTTACTTACCCTACAGATTGAATAATATTGGTTGGATCGATTTTAGGAAAAGGAATAGCTGGCACTATACTACTTTCTTTTAATTTCGAAGTTAGTTCTAGTATACCATTAGTAACAGGTTTACTGTATTCAGCGAATGATAACAAAGGATCCATTGTTTTTCTTGTTTCTTCTGTAAGAAAATAATTTAAAGATAATTCAATAACAATATCTTATATTTAATTACGTTTAATTTGGAGAAACAGTAACTGTGCTCACCTGTAAAAATATCATTTTCCGGATAATAGGCAATTCGCAAAATATTTCTTTCTCCTTCCAATATAAATATTTCGTCTTTAGTGCAAGCCACATCGGTAACGCGCCGTAAATCGTTTACGATCGATGTTATTGCAATAGTATTAGGATTTACTACGTAAACTACGTCATCACAGTACGTTATTAATAAATCGTCACAAAACGGTAACACGATGCCAAACGAGGGTTCGCCACGATTCTTTTTCGATCCTTCGGGTGCAGGATTTAACAACGTCACTTCTGTATGACCCGATCTAACTGCATCCTTTTAAGAATATTCATAATTTGATAACATAAAATAATGATGACTCAATATGAATGCATATGTATATTAACTTGATACCTTAAATATGAGTGTTTTCAGTACAGTCCCAGCCTTATCAGCTTGCCATAAACGTAATCCTGGTCTACTTGCATAGATTAGCGGTTCTTGCATATAAATTTGTCGAGAACCGAAGACTGCTCCTAATTTACCTAATCTAAAGCACCAAAACATTATATTTCTTTATTTCATGAATATGAGAAAATTAAATATAAAGATACCAACGTTTTACGTTCTTTTTGGCCAACTTGTGTCACTTTTCCATTTTCATTTCTGTTCACTAAAATTGTACGTAACGTTGTCGAGACTAGTAGCAAGCCTTGTTGATAGCTCAATTGTACCACTGAATATTTTTCGTTCAACAATTTCGATGATTTCGATAAATGCTACAAATAATATAAAGTATCACAAAATGTTCATATTTATGAGAAAATAAAAGAAATTAGAAAAAACTTTCAGTATTTATACTTACCATATAAAAATCAATCTCTGTTAAAACTACTAAACCATCTTTATCTCCACTGAATAATTTCATACCATTCTTAGACCACTCCACAGCTGTCACTGCAGTATTATGCAAGCCACTTATGCTGTACCTTTCGACCTTGTAAAAAATAATAGCAAGATATTCATACATTGTTTTTGTATTATACATGTACACGTACATAAGTTTCATTTTTATAATTTACCTGCTTCTTCTGTTTTGGTTTTAAACTGTTTGGCAATGAGTCTGGCGGATTCTTGGGAATTTGAAAAACTGTAACAACGCCATGTTCATTGCCTGCTGCAACCATGTAATCAACCGTGGAGATCACTTGTACACTCGTAATTTTGGAGTTTACATTCTGCAATAAGAGAAAAAGGATATTACTCTATCAATTTGGTTGTGACTCAATTTTATTTAATGAAGATCTAGTAGGTCTCTAAAATTAAAAAAAATTTTTACCTCACAACGTAATCTCTGCAGATCCTGTTTTTCTCTGTTGTACCAATAAACGAGCCCATGATTTGTTCCAATGGCGATGAACTCGGTTAGGGCATCAATACAGGTAAAACTGATGTCTTGCGTAAAAATACCATTCTGCATTTTGGCGGGTATCTGTTGCAGAAGGACGGCGAGCGGCGCCCATTCTCTCAACGGTCCACCATCCTCACACATTGGTGTTGTCATTATAACTGCAAACACCCACATATTATAACATCACTATTCTATATTTGGAATATAATATCTAATAATAACATAAAATTTAATTTTTATTCCTGCACTAGACTGCATAAAACATATCTATTTTACTTTAAGTTATAAAACTGGCTTAGCTACAAAAAATAGATCTGTTACTATTATACTACATTTTTTTTAAAGACATAAAAATCTCAAAGTTTTACTGTCGCAATCTTGAAAGAGAATGAACTTTTCCAAAAGTGATATTAAACATGAGAAGTTATGTGATAATGTAATCTTTATTGTGGAGAGAAAACAATAGATTTCTAATTCAAAATTTCTAAACAAACGATGATTAACCGCTGATAACGAGCGCGGAGACGCAGTGTTTTCACGTGATTAAATAAAGTTACCACAACGTAACACAGAAAGTATACGTATGTACCTCCGCTTCAATCGAAACAAGGAATGGAAAGCAGATTGCCGAGATCGACCGGCGTTTTACTCCTTTTTTCTGTTTTCTCCTTCAAACGCTATGTTGCCTCCTTTTCTCCGTGGTGTGAGAGTCTCATTACGATAAGCATTCGCGGTTACGTGTGCACAGCGGTGCACTTTGCTGCATACGTGTATTTATCGCCATTTCTAACGAACACGAATTGACATGACTGTGGAAACACACGCGTTACGCGTACCTTCCGAATTCTGTCTCTCTCCCCCCTCTCTCTCTCTCTCTCTCTCTCTCTCTCTGTTCTCTACACAACAGTCGTGCTAATTACATGAAAGTTGCAGCTGCTAGAGCTCTAGTAGAGAGCTTAGAGTATTCTATTGTACTATATTATACTTCCATACACCTGCAATCCTTTATGTTCCTACGAGTCGATAAAACATCGGTATAAACCTTGCGCGATAACGCTATCAGGAAATAAACATCCGTTTAACGTTTGATATTCATGCGTACGTGATGTAAATCATGTAAAAGCGACGCACGTGCACGTATTTAGTCTATCAGAGAATAGATATATATTTCACATTTATTCTACTAGATGTATTGTATTGTATCTTTTTATTTTATCAGATGAGCCTGTTGGGTCAAGAAATTCTGTATCTTGTTAAGGGCGACTGTTACCAACGCCGATTAATTGACGATTAACTCAATCAGCAATGTAGTCAACGGTAGGGCTATATATCGTTTTTAACCTTATCTCTTCGTGATATACTGCTATCCCTGCGTTTCTACACTTAATTATGTGATAAAAGTAATAAAAATCTTCTATCTATAATGTTATAGTAATTCTGCTAATTGAGTTAATCGTCGATTAAGTTAATCGGCGTTGGTAACAGTCGCCCTAAGTATGGTATTTTTTTTTATGGCATATAATTTCTGTTCGAACATCATCATGACTTCTTCAAATTCCGATTAATTTAATCAATGATTAATTATGTCAAACTGCAATATCTATTGTATTTTAATGTGAATAGAATTATTATAGTTTCATTTGTTAAACATATGAAAAAAATGATTCAAAAGTTAATCTATAATGTACGCATATATATTACAGTGGACAACAGTTGGAAATTATTTTGCTGTAGATTTTTGTTCTTTTCTATCAATGTAAGTTAACTTTAATCTCGATTTAATCCTCTGTTGGCAAGCTGGCACAATCGATCTTTTTATTATGATTTCTGATAGATAAATTTCAATAAAATGTAAAAAATATAAGTAAAATACAATCCAACTTCTACGATAGTAAAAATTTGATTATTAAATTTTTTTTTATTTTCATAAGAATTTTTCCAGATTTTTATATTGTTTGATATAATAAGTTGATCACTAATAGTTAATCAGATCGAAATCGTATACATATATGGATATCTGCTTAGAAAATGTTGCTCCAGAACGAAAGGTTCTCTCATGAAAACGCGTCGGAGTGCATTTGGTCGACGACGTTGACGTATGAACCGAACTTTAATTTGTAAATGTGGGATGCGATGATTTATACTCAAGATTAGGATGACGCGATAATATTCCGTTATTTACGAAGCCTATATGTGATTCCGTCGAAAATATGCTGCGAGATACGTGAAAATCGGTAGCAGTTTATACCAGCCGATCGACGAAGCAATAAATTAATGAGCATGTCGACGATGGAGGGTTCGCTCAGCAAGTGGACGAACGTTGTTAACGGATGGCAATATCGATGGTTTGTTTTGGACGACAACGCAGGCCTTCTGTCGTATTACACGGTAAGGATACCTATGACTCGTTCAATGCATTCCCAATTTCTCTCACAATATATATTGCACGCTTAACACCTTTTTGTTCTTCTCAAATGATCTTTAGGTTATCTCTCTCTGATCTGTTTTCTTTTGTTTCTCCTCTTCAGAGCAAGGAGAAGATGATGCGTGGAGCACGTCGTGGTTGCGTGCGATTGAGAGGCGCTATTATTGGCATCGATGACGAAGATGATAGTACGTTTACTATAACAACGAACTCCTGCAAAGATGATCCAAAAACATTTCATTTTCAAACGCGCAATGGTGAGGAACGAGAACGTTGGGTTCGTGCCTTGGAAGACACGATACTCCGCCACTCTCATACAGTATGTATACAAATGCAGACTCATGTCAAATAAGGCTTGTTTTTATCGCTTCACTGAACTGCACTAGGAATTTCCTTCTTTCGTCAAATTTCAAATATATATCTATTTTACTTTAAATACCAAAAGTGTATATTAATTCAATATACATTTGTTTTTATAAAAACAAACAGATCTATACACATGAAAAATGAAAATAATGTTACATTTTTTCTAATACAATGACATAAGAATAATAAAATGATATAATGTAAGATAATTTTGACTATACAAGCTTATAGAAATTAATTGTTTCAGAGATGGGACCCTAAGAAGTCACCACCTAAGCATGATTTTGATCGCAAGGTTGCTGAAGCTGATGTTTATCTTCAACTTTTGATTGAACAGATCAAGTTGATCGAAGGTAAAAGGAATACGGCTGAAGATGAAGAAAAGCAGAAAAAGTATTCTGATATTTTATCGCAAGCTAACGCTATGCTTAATTCCGTTAAACATACCATTGTCCAATTACAAATTGCAAAGGTACTTGTATTACCTTATTATATATCCATTTTTTATTATATAATTTTTATTATGTAATTGTAATTTTGCATGTTTTAAATAATGTTTTCAGAATACAGCGATACCTGTTAATGGAGTATATAGAGGACCAACAAATTCTATACATGTCTCACCCTCACTTCCTCATGGTAAGATTTATATGTATGTAATACAATGTTTCTTGATTAACAAGATTATTGCTTAAGACTGATTATGTTTTTATAACTAATACAAAGACCTATTTATCTCTTAAAAATCAGATAATCCTCCAAGAAGTACAATGAAAAAATATATATATTAGGTGTATAACGTTGGTTCCACCGTTTTTTTTCCAAAATTCGAGGCTTTATTGTAAAAAACTGGTTATACATTTATGATTCAAAGTATTGTCCATCGCTGGCCACTACTTTCTCACATCTTTCGGGCAGCGTACGAATCCCGCGTCGAAAAAACTGGTCAAGGCGATCCATGAGTCGATCCAATTTTTTACTTCTTCATAAACCGGAAGTGTTGGTCAGTCAGGCCGTGTGCCATTGATCGAAACAAGTGATAGTCAGAGGGAGCAACGTCTGGAGATATAAACCGGAAGTGTTGGTCAGTCAGGCCATGTGCCATTGATCGAAACAAGTGATAGTCAGAGGGAGCAACGTCTGGAGAATACGGCGGGTGGGGTAGGACTTCCCATTTCAACGTTTCCAAGTATGTCTTGACCACTTTCGCAACTGGGGTCAAGCATTGTCATGCTACAAAATCATATTATTGTGTCTCTCGTTGTATTGCGACCGTTTGTCTTTCAATGCTCGGCTCAAACGCATCAATTGCGTTCGATATCGATCGTCTGTGACCGTTCTTGAAGCGTTGAAACCACTCACGACACGTTCTTTCACTAATAGCGGGCCTCACCATAAGTATTTGAGAGCATTCGATGAGCCTCAGCCGCAGATTTCTTCATATTGAAGCAGAAAATTAAAACCTCCCGCAAATGACGAGAATTTGGCTCGTAAACTGACATTTTCAATCGAGAATAACTTTATGATGCAGACACAAATCGACTAATGTTTCTATGGGGTTATGTTGACAGATGCCCAAGTTTATTGTATGACGTCTATGATCTATTTATTTCGACCACCACTTACCACTAAAGCCATCTATAGGAAAACGGCGGAAGCAAAGTTGTACACCTAATAAATGAGATAAAAATAAAAGAACAAATAAAATAGAACGACATTTTCAATATCAATTATTCTGGCTATCAGTGATAAATAAAAAACTCAAGATTTGCTTGCTTCGAAAATATCAAGGCTTATTCGTGATCTTTTAATTGAGAAAAATCATATTTCTTTTTTTAAATAAATGCATTGAGTAACTATGTTTCTAAGAAGCTTAATTTTAGTTGCAGCAGGGGCACCAGAAGCGACAGTTCAAACCGGCATTGAATTAGGCTCCGAATGTGTGGAACCGAGAGTACCTACATTATCAAATGGTTAATTGCAACATTTATTCTATGTTTTAATATTAATTAAACATATTTCAATCTTATTAATGGCTATAGTGTTACTTTGCATCTTTAGTTGTTGATAGAGATCTACCAGTACCACAATTCTCGTACTCGTCTTCCGATGAGGATGACGATTACTTTGATGCCGCGGATGAAATACCAACTCCGGCAGTCCAGAATCATATTACGCTGTAAGTATAAATTAATTTCTATCTAAAAATAAAATCTATCTTTTTCATGCGTGCAGTCTTTCTTGTAGTACATTAATTGGTATATTTTTTATTAGAGAACTTATGTCTGTAAAATTTGATAAAAATTTCGATAATATATAAATATTTCTTATTTTAGATATTCAGATAATGAGCGATTACATTCGTCTGTAGAAAGTGTCGCGGGAGATAAACGTAAAGAGCCACCTCTGCCGCCTATCAAAGGCGACGGATCAGTAGATTACGATGGTGAGTCAATACCTGCATTTCAATATACATTGTGTTATCTGCTATTTTCATTTTTCCATTTGCTTCTTATTTAATAAAAAATATTCCGAACAATCATTTTATTTATTAAAGTAGTACATTGAAAAAGATTTAGAAATTAATATTGTTCTATAAAAATTGTATATACTTGCAGATTTAGCTACCTGAAACTAGACAGGTAGGTATTTCATGTTCTGTGTCAGCTTGAATGTTCTGGCAAGTGGCAGAGATTGATGTTCCAGTCTCGTAGCTCTATAGTTTTGCATCCTTAAACTATCTCCGTTAATAGTTTTTTTTTTCGAGGAAAATTATATCTATACGTAATGGATTTTTTGAAAACTTAATGATTTTAAATGACATATTCAATGCAGATTAATTTCTTTAATCTCTGTTTAACTTACTCTTTATCGTTTTCTAATTCTTAGAACTAGAAAAGAATAAAAAGTAAGTGAAATTGATATTAAAATTAATCTATATTGATGGAAATGCACGTTAGACATGAAATACCAGCCATGTATCTAGTTAAAGATTTTAAATTCCATGTTTGGGTATCTACATAAAGAAACTTCATTTTATAAAATAATTTACATAAGATATATATACAAGTCTATACAATTTCTTTTTCTCATGTCGGCAGGAAATAAAAGGTAAGTACGTTTATTCGAGGAACAAAAAATTACTTCCTTCTCTTTGAAACATATGTGTGACTTTTAATCATTGTCAAATTTATGAAATATGTTTGAGTACATAAAAGACTTAAATGGCAAGACAAAGTAGATATGATTATAGGATTCGTAAAGAATATCTTGTGCATTTGTATTTGCAAAATAAATTACGAACAAAATTTATTAGTCATCTGGACGTACTGACTGTGATATATATTCTATTGTTGATAATGCAGGTTGTATTTAGTATACCCATCTGTTTTATCTGCCGTGACTATTATTGATTTTCTGCGATCGTGGACTGAACTATTTGACGTACAAGTTGACGTTTCGCAAGCAAACACTCGCGGAGTTCCCATGTCTCTTTTGAAGTGGTGAATTACTTTCCCACTTTATGAATAAATAGAAAAAGACAGAATGTTTTATTGACATGATGATGTGTAAGAAGGGAGAATTGTGGTTGAACTTTATGTCCTGCTGTTTACCTTTAAATCAAAGTGCCCAACAGAATACTTTACGTTAATAGAACACAATTCGGGAATAAGGAGCTTAGGAATGGATACTAGTTGGTCTATCTTAGCCAGACAATATGTTGGACATAACTTCAAGTCGTAAGTGTCGTGTGCAATAGGTATAGATGCGGCAGAAAATTCAGGTTAAGATCTTGCAATTTTCGAGTATTTTTTTCTGTATGCTATATGTTATTGTTGTGGAGACCCGTACGCTAAAATTGGCAGTATCCAGATTTTGCATTTCTTAAAGTATTTTTCATATTTTAAACTGTGAATTTGTATCTGTTGCAGCTCTCTACGAAGAAGAAAGCGAAACAGAAAGTACGTAATATGTCATATCAAGCATAGTGTTATAGAAAGTAATTCTGCTTATTGATATTTCTTTTTTTACTTTTATCATCTACAGTGGATTCTATGGAGAGTCACGGCTCAGTCGTGGCTCATCTTCTGTCCCAGGTGAAGATTGGAATGGACTTGACGAGAGTTGCTTTACCAACGTTTATCTTAGAACGCAGATCACTCCTTGAGATGTATGCAGATTACTTTGCTCATCCCGATCAATTTGTGAGGTAGTTTTAATAAAACTTTAATATGCACATACATAACAGGTCTGTTTTTTAGTTCAATCTCTTGCACAATTCATCTTTTTCATTTTTCTTTTCACATTAGAGAGGAAAAGAGGAAAGATGAACTAGGAAAGAGGTTTAGTTAAATAGAACAGACCTAACATTGTTGCATCTGTTTTAACGTTTTGTAATAAGTTTTTGAAAATAATTCCATTTTCCTGAATTAGCATTGCAGATATGCCTACACCTCGAGAGAGGATGGTACAAGTAATACGTTGGTACTTGTGCAGTTTTCATGCAGGACGTAAATCTGGCGTGGCTAAGAAGCCATACAATCCTGTATTAGGTGAAATTTTTCGGTGTCATTGGAACATACCTAATGTTAGTTCTTTTGATAACGCTGCAGAGTCGTCTGGTAGTAAACTAGTATCAGATGGTCCTGTACCATGGTGCAGAGAGAATCAACTTGCTTTTGTGGCTGAACAAGTTTCTCACCATCCACCAGGTATAGGAATCTTTTTTTTATTTTCATTTAAGCGTTTTATTGAACTGTCTGTATCGTACGAAATTGCTCATCTATTTATTATATTGTTTGATTGTAGTTAGTGCATTTTATGCCGAGCATGTTGGTAAAAAGATCTGTTTCGGAGCTCATGTTTGGACGAAGAGCAAATTCCTGGGTTTAAGTATAGGAGTGCACAACGTGGGAAAGGGTTGGGTAAATGTGTTACAACACGGGGAGGAGTACGTTTTAACTTTTCCTAACGGTTATGGCAGATCTATTCTCACTGTACCATGGATAGAACTAGGAGGAACTGTAACAATAAATTGTCTACAAACTGGTTATCATGCAACTGTAGAATTTATAACGAAACCTTTTTATGGCGGTAAACGGAATCGAATTACGTGTCAAGCCTTCCAAGCGGGAGATAAAAAGCCATTTCTTGTTATAAATGGGGAATGGAGCGGAGCGATGGAAGTGAAGACATTGGATGGTGTAAGTTAAAACAGAATTTTAACGTAATATTAATATTCATTGTTAAATGCTGCAGTAGAACAGTGACTATTTGCACGTCCTATATAGTAAGCTACTGTAAATAACGAATATTAGTATACATTATATAATCATTCATGGATGTAAATTTAATTATTATTAAAACAATAAGTTAAAGTATATTTGCAAATTTACATATGACAGGGCTGGGCATGTACTTAAAATACTTTTATTTAAAGAACAATATTTGTAAAACAATTATATTTTGTATTTCAAATACTAAGACAGTCAATCTTATTATTTGAATTACAAAATACTAAAAAAAAACTTTCAATCTTTCAATTTTAAATACAAAATACTTTTATGTGCTCCGTTGAGATACAAAATACAAAAACTTATATTGGAAGTACTGTGTTTTATATAAAAGTGTTTCAAATACGTGCTCCCAGTCCTGACATGAATATTATTAAACACCGCTTTGAAAATAGTATTTTTTTCTCTTATTTTTATTTATTCTTAATTCTTAATTCTTGGTTTATTTTTAATTCTTGGTCTAATTTACATTTTTAATATTTTGTAATATCCTTTTTTTAAACAGAGAAGTGAAATGTTCGCTGATGTGAGAGAACTTAGTACGGAAAGAAAATTAGTTAAAACAGTATGTGAGCAAGATGAATGTGAATCGCGAAGAGTATGGCGTGACGTGACAGTTGGCCTACGTATCAACGATATGGATAAAGCTACAGCGGCAAAATGTACAATTGAGCAGAAACAACGAGAAGAAGCGCGGCTTCGAAAGGAGAATAATATAGCGTGGCAAACGAAAGTAAGTGGACTATTTTTATTTGATTCTTTTCATTTATTGCATAATTATTGCCAATCATTTTTTTTGTTGAACAGCTTTTTAAGGAAACCAAAGATGGTGGCTGGGTGTACATAAGATCTCTTATAGACAGAATACACAGTTCTAACGATCAATCGAATGTTACCTAACTATGTATACGTGCGTATTACGTGACAATTTTAGATGCAGCACAATACTAGAGGAAAAATCGTGGCCTACTGCCTGTAAGAATTATAACATCAGGCTTAATTCAGAAGACATACACTTTCACATTCAAGCGATTTTGGCAAATATTTTTATGCGTATTAGCCACTCATAGTTTAATGTAGGAAAAAGATAACGCAATATTATCTACTATTTTACTTTTCGTATCATATTTTAAGTTTCACTTAATAAAAATGTTTATCAATAATAGAACGAATTTTTATGATATAATTATATCTATCTTCTTCTTTTTTATCCTCGGAGTAATTTCACACAGATATCGTAAGTTTCAATTTATATCCACCTTTCAAATATGTGTACGTATGTGAAGTCTTTTTTATATGTATAACATTTATTAACATTGTAATTTCTTATGAGAAAAGAAATTATATGTACAATTTACGCAAACCTGTATACATCATATTGTATAGATTGCATGCCATATTGTATACAAAGGTTTTACGATGTCACTAGTGGACGTAAATAATACAATATTCTAAGATTATAGAATTAATTATTTTTGCGCAACCTCAAATTTGTTATTGGCAAATATAAAATATAAATAGATTTCCAACATGTAAGGAATGGACTGACATTCCAAAATTATGGACTTCGGAAATAAATTTATGCATTTCTCATGCACAAAATTAAATATCACAATGATACTTAGTATTTTATTCGTGTAATTGTTGTAATTTTTCCGTATACTTGTTTTACAAATAACATAACGTTCATAAAAAAGTTAAAAATGCTTAAAGTTTTTTTTTAATGAAATAGACATTCTCTTATCATATCTTCTAGAAACAAAGAAATTAAATATGTCCCTTTCCGATATATTAAAAAATTCATGAGTTATTTAAATGTTTATCTAATGGGTTATTGTATTACATAGTATTTATGAGGAGGAGTATATATAGTAGATAATTATTTCTTTTTATTGTATATAAAAATAGATGTACAAAATATATGCAATGTTTAAAAATTAATATCGTTGGACAATAAATTATATGACATTTAGTTTGCGATTTTTTACAAGACAATGTAGCCAAAAAAATAATCTATAGCAGCAGTTCTATAAACATGAGGTAGTCGTTTTGTTGACGATAACAAATAATTTAATCCAGCTTCTATTAAAGGCAAACCTACATCATGATATTTAACATTCAAATAATTAGTGATTACAGTAAATTCTTTATTTTTCTCGTATTTGTATAAAACTTTGGCAGCACATTTTTGTTGTAAGGATATAGTGTCAGTATCACAGACTGTAACGTGATCAGGCTCTGTAATTAAATTTAATTTGCAATCCATTGGCTTTATCAAAAGACGATGCGTCTGTTTGCCGACAGATGTTTGCAGAATAATTTCTTCACGTAAAATCTCGCTTAGCGAGCTTTTTACTAATATTAAAAAATCACTGAGTGGATTAGTAGCATTTGTAATAGACAATGTATTATTTTCTGGTTTATAATCTACGCAACAGTTCCATATCTTGAATAAATTATATGTATGAAATGTTCCTATGTGTAATAAACATTTATTACAAGATAACGTTTTATTATCTGTACATACATTACTTGCAAAAATACTTTTATGTAATACAGAAAAACAAGAGCCATATAAGTAATCAGATTCCTGTGGCTGTACACTATTTGAGACAGAGTTGCAACTGTGTTTACAACAAAACCACTCGTCAGCATCGTATTCTGCATCAGGTAAAGGAAGAAACCTCTTAAGGCTAATCAACTTAGAGATAACATTTTTGCAACAGGTGCACAATATAGTACATTTTGATGTTTCAAATAACAATTTGATATTATTTACAATAGACTGCGAATGTGTGCTATTTGACTGAACTAATTTATTCAAATTAGTCATCACTTCTGTATTGAAAGATCCAAACGCAGACTCTAATGGTGCAGTTTGTAGGCGGAAGCAGACCCAATTGTTCATTATATTTAACATGGACAAAGAAGTAGGCATAACTTTAACAGATGGCAATGAGAAGCTTATACTACAATCTTCTACTATTAACACTATGGTACTTTCCAAGAGTTTAATTTGAACATTCTTTAAGCAGAGATCTTTCCGCATAGAAATGAATACGTTGCAGGATTGCAAGCGTGGTCTTAGCTCTAACGTGATAAGCTCCATAATTTCATCTCAACAATAAAACCACATTATTGTGGAGTAACGCATTCCACAGTTCTGGAAATATAATGCAAAATGTGATTCTGTATTATTATCTATACATATATCATATATTAAAAATATTATATATAAATTACATAATAATAAATATATTAAATTATCAAAAATAAATATACAATAATTAATATAATGTAAGTTATTATATAATTTTTAAAGAAATACTAATGATATACCTTGCATACATATCTTTCCATGTGACACGTGCTTGTCAATCACATATGTGAGGTTATAAAAGTATTACTACTTTCACAATAATTTATACGAATATATTTCTTTTTGCAAAATTGCAGCAGAGAGAAACCCGTGGATTCTGTGGATCCAAAAATTATTTTTCAGAAATTATGCTTTAAATAACTGTGATAGTTCTTTCGTGGTGCTGTCATGAATATCAATGAACTGAATGAACATGACATATGTATCATATGCATTTATTTTGTGTGTGTGTGTGTGTGTGTGTGTGTGTGTGTGTGTGTGTGTGTGTCGTACAGT
>NW_017299509.1:966563-1046130 GCF_001594075.2 Trachymyrmex cornetzi
TGTGTGTGTGTGTGTGTGTGTGTGTGTGTGTATCGTACAGTAACGCCATCTACAAAAGTAGAGGGAAAGTTTATAATTCAGTTTGGCGAGCAATTGGGCACCCTGGGGTCCCTGCATTGCCCTGGAGGCAAGTTAGCGGCAATTCGAGGTCTAGGCAAGTCTAGGGTGCGTTCCCTTAAATTAAAGTCAAATGTGATGGTTTGGTAGTAATTTATCACAAAAGAATAAAGTCAATAAAGTAGCGGTTCAAGAAGGATTTGTCTAACGTTATCGAGCAAGTACTAATAACAGGTATGAGACTGATTCTTTGATCCGTGGGATTGTAACACGAAGGTTATAAACATCTGGTTGCTGGTATCCAAACGCTATGAAGACTCTCTTCGACCAGGCAAGGGTGAGTGTCGCGTGTGTATGCGAATGTCAAAGTGCACAACTGTCTCGCTTGGACGATTTAATCACCCTTGCGTTGATTATACTGCGAGCTGGACTGGTATATTCTTTGATAGATTGTTGTCCAGAGACGGGAAACATATGGAGGTTTCATCATGTGCATGTCTAAGTACATTGATACGAGCAAATGCACTCTGGTATTAAGTGTGCCTACTCTTGCCTGGACCAGCCTTTGACTCGGCCTCATAAACTGAAGATTCAATTAAACTCCTGGAGTATAGGACGTATATACAAATTAAATTTTCTTTAGGTATTGCCAAACAGGGTACATAATTTCAAGACTAACCGTAGCCATAGAGGATGTTTGAGAGTTAGTTCAATTAGAAAAGATTTATAGTTGATGCATATATTAAATAATATGCAAATATATATTTATAGTGGTAAGTCAATATTTATTTCAGATTTTGTCAAAGATTTATTTAAGATATTTTTACAATATTTTGAGATAACTTTTATATTTCAGAATTTAGATAATTCAGAATCTTCAAGCGATCAATTATAATATGACATAATTGTTAGTCAAGTGCCAGTGCAAGTGTCATGCAGCTGAAAATAATCATGTTGTACAATAATGAATGACACGTAATAATACATAAGACGAGTAACTAGATTAGTAGGATAAGTAGAAAAGAGAACAATGTCAGTTCCTTCCTGCTCAACAAATAAAGGATTGGACAATGAAACTACTAAGGAAGAAGTAGTGTATGGAAAATGGGAACGTTTTACTAATTGGGTGCATTGTATATGCATCGTTACTTTCGATCTTGAGTTGGGTCAAGCTATAGAGGTGTGACCACACACATTTACAGAATTATTATTTTAATATTTAGTTAACAAAATAAAATAAAATGCTTTTGCTAATCATATTTCTTTTTTTACGTGTAACAGGCAATTTATCCAAGTCATGTTAAATTATCGGAACAAGAGAGATCCAATGTTTGTTACTTAGCTTTTCCCGATTCCAATTCTGGATGTATGGGAGATACTCAGTATCATGTAAGAATAAGACAAAATAGTAAAACGATGCAAGAAACTAATGCTCTCAAGGAATATGATAGGAAATCACCTTCTTTTCTACAAACTGATAGAGATTATTACTGGGGATACGTATATTTCCGACAAGTGAAGGATAAATCGTTGCCAAGAGGATATTTTCAAAAGGTGTGTTAACAATTTGATAAATTTGGTGCAATTTATTTAATTTGTAATTATATTTATTTAATTTGTAATTAATATCACGCTTTCAGAGTGTTGTTATAATTACAAAACTGCCATTTGTCAATCTGTTCGGTGAATTATGTGCTTTGATCGCGCCAGAATTTTTCGAGACTGGAATAGCGCTTATGGAAGCTGTGGTGCGCGAGGTTGATCACTGGCCTCCTCCAGTTCCAGGCCAAATAGTTCATTTGCCTCTTATCGGAGTGTTATTCCAGGTAAATAGATTTAAAAATTATGTAAATAAAAAATGCAGAACATATGTTTCTATGAACATTAGATTGCAAATGCTTTGTTGTTGAAATAATGGACACAAATGTAATAGTATCAATAAATAATGACTTTGTTTAAAAGTTTCAGATGGATATTTTTTTTATAAAAATGCTTAAAATGTTTATAAAAATACTTAAAATGTCTTTCATCATTTTCTCCACATGCCTGAGCATGACATATACATGACTCAAACTTTATTTAAATTTATTTGTGTCCACCATTTTGATGACAAAACATTTGCGATCTAATTCATAAAAAGTATTATATATGTATATTTGTTCTTTCTTTTTGTCTAATAACACACTCACGAAATTAAAAAAATATTTATAATTCACTTTGTACAAACATGTGTTGTCTATGTATTAAAAGAATGATTATTTTAGACATATATCCCAAATCAAAATTACAAAGCTGCTGTTCCAACGATTGCTGCCATGGAGCACACACCCAACGTGCACGCAACACGAAGACTGATACTGACATCAGCCTATGAGGGCGATATGTTTCGAAGTTTAGCCAGTGTTGTTAGTTACGTGCATTTATTATGGGAATTAGTACTTCTTAGTGAACCAATCGTTGTGATGGCAAGCTCACCGACTACATGTTCCGAGATGGTTCAAGCGCTTATAGCGTAAGTATCAAATTAAAATAACTAATACTTATTATACATCTATAATGCATAACCAGAAAACGTTTTCCAGCATGATTGCGCCGTTGAAGTACTGTGCGGATCATCGACCGTATTTCACTATTCACGATTCGGAATTCAAAGAGTACACCACCGATTCTCCGATGCCACCTGCTGTGATCCTGGGCGTGACAAATCCATTCTTCGCAAAGACGCTGCAACACTGGCCGCATATCATTCGGATAAGTAACGGCAACAATAGCGGTAAGTTCTATGGCGCTAAAAGGTTAGCGGTATGTGTTCAAGATTTGATATTTCAGAAGATCAGAAATATAAAATCAAGAGATCTGAAAATCTGAAGGTGCTAGACTCGAAGCCTGGTGTTTACACTCAGTACAAATCTTTCCTGCAGAAAGACAAAACTATACTGAAGAAATTATTTAGGGGTATTCAAACAAAACGGCCGGGCGAAGTGCAGACCGCGCTTTTGAAACGTCATCTTATAGAACTCACGGAGAGCTTCATGATTCCGCTTGAGAGATACATCGCAACCCTTATGCCACTACAAAAGAACATATCACCTTTTAAGGTAATCCATTATTAGGGATTAATGATTATAGAGTCAGTTTATGTAATTGATGACAATGATTTTTTTCAGGCAACTCCTACACCACAAATGTTCAATCCAGATGACTTCCTAGCTAGTTTAAGCAGCTCCGGTCCTCAATTAACTACAGGTATAAAAGGCGATTGGGTAGGACTCTATAAACGATTTTTTCGATCACCGAACTTTTCCGGATGGTTTCACACAAGATATATGGAGTTGAGTCAGCAGTTGCAAGTTAAACAATTAGAGAAATTATCGCAGGCGGTATGAATGTTCATTTTTTCTTTTACATTTTTTCATAATTTTATTATAAATTCTTATCAATATAATAATCATGGACAGGATTTAAAAACGTGGGTACAAGGGAAGCAAGAGGTGGAAGTAGTCGATATGATTCTTAGAATTCGCCAGAAGTTGGAGAAAAGCTGCATTGATGACGTACCAATCGATAATTCGGTAAGAGAGAAACTGCGAGAGAGAATAAATGACATTACGCATGTATTGCCGGATGATTTAAAGGTAATTTTAAGACATGAATCTTGACAGTACGAGTACGTTATTAATTACAAAACTCGCTAGCGTTATATTTATTTCTAAGAGCCCGGAACGTATTTAAGTACATTCAAAAAGACGTAATTGAGAATATCTAAGATTAAATGCTCTACTCCCTTCCTCTATAACGTAAATGAATGAACGAAAAAGTTATAGTTTATAGTTTGAGTATACGATGAGTTACATTAAAAGAGGATGCTGTTATATACGTACTTTAATCTGTAACTCGAAATACTCGTCACGAAATTAACGGATTGATGAAGTAAATTCCTTGTATATATAATACAAACACATGAGAAATTAATCGTGGAAACATTATCTTATGTGTTTAGCATATCACTTAACTCTTTGAGTATGGAACAGTATCAAAGTGTTTTACGTAGCTGGAACTCAGCTGATAGTAACAAACACGGTCTTTTTTTCGCATCGAATTTAAATATCAAGAGATTGCACAACACATAGTTAGATTAAAATATTTGCCTTAAATTTATGGTATTATTTATTTATACATATTTACATAAATTTATTTGTATATAAATTATTTATGGATAAATTATTATTAATATTTCATGGAAATTAGAAAAGAAATGCATTGCACGTATATACGCCCACAATACTCAAAGGGCTAAGTATGTCAACGCTTTTATACTTGAATCAATGGTATTTCGTATGATCTTACTCTATTAAGCTTGACTGATTATAGCGCGGGCGCACGAGCATTATTTGATTTTCTTCATAATGCCAACTCAGTAGCTTCCATCCTCTACTCGACCAAGTAATTTTGATCAATGATTTTATACATGCGGCGATCTTTTTTTCTTATCAAATACTGGTAAATACTCTACTTGGAGTAGTCAGCGATAACAATAATCGTAATCTCATGAGAATAAGTATAAATTTCAACTCAAGTGGAATGTATGAGATTGAAATGTTAAGTAATGTACATACATTTTTTGAGATCTGTAAATATTGATACAAATGATACGTATATAATAAAAATTTATTTTAATATATATAATAAGATATTGAATTATTAGAGATATTTATATCTACATTTATATGTAAACGATTTGATATGAGTATTATAAAATTTTTATATCTTTTTTTCCGTAAACATCTTTATTTAAAATATTTTGTTAGGATGGTATTTTGTAATTAGGTAATTTTGTTGAAAACGGCGTGCGTAAGGTAGAAGAAACATTAGCTTATAAGAGGTAATATTTTATTTTATTTTATTTCTTACGACTTTTGTATTGTTACATTCTCCCAATTACATTAATAATTTTTTCAATAGTTTTATCTTAATGCTTGCGTCATTATATTTTCATTATAATATTCGTAATATATTATCATACTTTCAATAGAGTCTCAACAACACACATATATATGTATATATTTATCGCGCAAGTGTGACAAATATATACATATATATATATTTATCCATATGTATACATGTATACATATACATATATGTATATATAGGTATCGGGTGTATGTTCATTTTCTTTTTCTTTTTATGAGTGTGAATGCACAGTACCGTAGGATAGCTTTATTACACAATTAATTCACAGAGTTCACTTTATTATTCTGCCGAAGTACACCTTGATTTCTGGCCATCGCGTTTATCTCCTGTCGCTTTCGCGGAAGATAGGATGACGTTTCTGCGCGCGAAAAATTTTATGTCATACAAATCTCGCGTTTTTTTTTTTAAATCACTTCGGCCGGTGTGTGGGAGAGAGAAAAAGAGACGGGGAAATTCTTTTTCTCGCGATTTTATGTATTTGTACAGTCGAAGGATCTGGGAGGAAGGGGAACAAAGGGGTCTCCCTTGGGCTCCCTCGAGAACCCGCGCATAATAATAAAGAGAGCGGATAAATGCGATTATCGCCTTTGCTTTACTTCGACAGACTTAGGCCTGGGTGAATTGCGCCTCCTTAAGTAAATCTTACAAGCCTATCGACTAAAAACACGAATGGAAACTTTACAACGAGCTTCTCTTTGGGAAAAGATGAACGCGGATGAAGCAGCGTTTTTTTTTTATTTCTTCATAGGGCTCGCGCGGTCACAGCCGAACGCGAGCGGACTTTTTCTCGGGTTGTGAGAGAAGTATTGATATAATAATACATATCGTATAAGCCGCTCGCCGTGCGGTTTCTGGAGAAACGATCTTATCGCATTACCGTGGTACTCCTTTCATCCCGGGGATGACTACTTGAAAGGAGGGAAAAAGTCATATAAATTGACTAAACACCTGGATTTGGCGTGCAACGGCGCACGACGCAAAACGAACGTCTCAATGGGAAACGCAAATGCCGACCTGCTCGATGATTGTTTATTCCCAATTTATTAGTCCTCGAACGGGATTTATAGTGGAAGACGCGGACCTTTTGAAAGATTTACAAAATAACAATCTAATGCGCGAAGATTTACTTTTGTGTTAAATACTTTATTCTTATCGCTGTTTTTCGCGATTGTGAAATGCAAACATTTTAATATTTTCAGTACACATTTAGATAAGCGTAATGACCTAATTCACATTCTTGTGATACAAATCACTAGTCAAACAATTTACATTTAGCATCAGATGTACGATAAAAATGTACGACAATGACTTATTCAACAGAGTTCATCCGCCAAGATTTATTACAGATAATTAGACGTAAATAATAAAACTGTATAAGAATAGTAATTAAACTCATGGGTCCATGTTTTCTTTTCCTCACTATAAATCCAGTTGCTTTCACTCGTTCGCTTCGATCCGACGTTTGTTCACCTTTTCGCACGTATCTCGCGTTCTGCCTTTTGTTACATTCGTGCCATTGGCATTACGATAATGATCTCGTTATAGCATTACTTGATGTTACGTTAACATGCGAACGCGACAAATTCTTCTTACAGCTTGAGCTAGACCCGTTTGTCTGCACGGAGAAGATATCCCGATAAAACTGTCGTGTTCTTCTTTATAATTCACGTGAAGATGCTACTTTGTGCGATTAATTAATATTTTTTGGTAAACCGTAGTTTCGCGTAACACGAGATTTTATTGTCGCAAGAATCTAACTCCAAAAGTCGTGTTTCTTCCCGTTTCTTCGGTTGGCAGAGGACAATTGGACGGTATGTCACACCGAGAACAATGTTGCCCCAACAAAATGTTGCACCGCGCGACTTTCGCAATCGAAACTGAAAATCTCATTCCCGCCGGCGTGTTTTACGAGATAGGGCTTGAGCTCGAAGCTTGTCGTAACTGTCTCGAACAGAGTTGTAAAATACACATTTGTGTTTACTTATCATAATTATCTTTATAGAGTTATTACGGCATATGTTTAACGTCAATCCTTGTGAGTTGACTTACGACTCTGTTGGGAACAATTATGACAATCTTTGTGCTCGAGCCTTTACAAATGAAACAGCGTAATATATGCTCCATTAGAGTTTCTGTCAATGCAATGATTTATTACGATATTTCGTCCGTACAGACAACGCGAACATGTCATTCTTACAGCGTATAATTCACTTTGACACAATACAAACAACGCATAACGGAACACTTCCGTGATCGACAAGAACGAATTTAAAGACGACACATTCTCCTTTCAACATCGTCATCGTTGTCGTCATCGTCGCCGACAACCTTCGCATCTTATCTACGGATTTCGCCAGAAACATACATGCCGAACAAAAGACATCGCTAAATCTAGTGCCTTTCCGCTTTCCCAATCGTAAGACATTCCGCGCAAAGTCATGATAAGTTGCATCAGATTGCAGATATTAGTCGAATCAATCTTTGTCTTTGACACGTTTTCGTAGATTGTATCGCTTCTCAATCGGCAATAATTACTAGCAATCAACAATGAAAAGCGCCGTTGCGATAAAGCGTCGGCTTGTAAAGAAAGGATGACGACCAACGGCGCATTTGCGCTTCGAAGCGTCCACTTACACGAGGAGTGGAGATCTTTTAGTACATTTAAAAATTATGAAACAATGTTTTTCATAATTATTCGAGAACCGTTAATTTTGTAGAGCGACCTAGACTCGCAAAAAATGCACCACCGACCACCGTAATTGTCGATCCGCACTCGAAACGGTGTCCTTCGGCACACGGCAGTGTAATTTATCTTGAAAAAACTGTCGATCCTTCGATCACGATGAAGAGCGTTCGTGTATAAGAACAACCGTGTTGCCGTGCATCTCCGTCGATCAAGCTTCAAATTAATTTTACTTTAATATCACACAACTTTGAAGATATTTATTATTACAATCAACATTACGTTCTCGGACAAGAGCGCCCGATAATTGACATAAGCTTGTGGTGTTAATTAATTCATATATGTTCTCCAACATTTCTCTCTCTCTCTCTCTCTCTCTCTGGAGTTACAACAACTGGATGTTATTTTGTAGTTAGAAGCACAAAGATTCATACGAATGTGTATATTTGATGAAAATCGTACGAATACGTGAGTCTTTCTGCTGCACCACCAAGCTGTAAAACGGCGGTGATGGAGGAAAAAGAACCATCGTGTTCATCGTGTTCGAGGATCGTAAAGAAGCTGCTTTTCTTTTCGAGAAATTAAAAAAAAAGAAACGAAAGGAAAACGATGGGTAGACTCTCCTCTCTATTTTTCTTGCTTTTATCCTTTATATAGCCACGATCTTCACGTTTGTCACTACAGCTGTGATTTTCCGTGTGTCGGAAATATTTCGTGCGGTTTCCGATTTATATCCTTATACTTTATCCGATACACGCTTCTCGAGGACGAGACGAACCTCAAAGAATCTCGCGTCATTTTTATTCGCGTTTCTTTCCCTTAGGAGATCGACGATGGATCGAAATAAAAGGAGGAATTCTACTGAGACGCTCCTCTGTAACTACATTCTCTCTACGAAAGGGCGGTTTCATGTATTCCATTTTACCGGGGTTCATGCGGAGACAGTCGTGAGGCAAGCCAAAATAAAACACGATTCTCGCAGCTTCTTCACGTTGAAGAAGCCAATACGAACGCGAAAAGAATCCTATCGATCTCAATGACTGGACTTCTAAGTTTTCGTGTCAATATACGACGACGATGAGAGATTGCCGTCCTTAAGTAGTAACGACTTCTCCACGTAACGAATGAAAGAAAGTACAATCGAAATCTAAAAAAAAAAAATTAAATCGCTCTTGTCATTTTAGTCTTTCTTCTTACATATTAAAGCACGAATAGAACAAGCTGTCAAATAGGTATAAAATAGATTCTCCTTAAAAAATAGCGTTACGATATCGTAAAATTAACGCACGCACAATGTGAACCTCAATCCATCGGTCGATTCGATCTCGTAGAAAATAAAATAGTTGATCGACGACTCGATCTTCGCAGAGTATCGCTGTCTTTCATTTCTCTCCTTCTTGTACGGCAATGTACGGTCCCGATCAGGAGATTAACGAGAAACTAAAATAATGTACAAAAGAAATTCGCGAGCTTCTCTGTATCAGAGAGAAAGTTCCAATGCGAAAACCAACACGCCGATCTCGCTAATCGCGCGGGATCTCAACGTGAAGCGACCCTCTTTATCCGGTCACGAAGAGGATCTCCTCGGCTCACTTGAGGTCCTCGTCGTCTTCGTTGGCGAGCAACTCGTCGATCTGCTTCTCCCAGTCATTATCATTGGCCGCGATGTCTTTTGTGGCCGTCGCGACGCTCCTCTCCTGGCCGCTGCTGCCACCGTTATTGTTCCCCGTTACAACCTCGTAATCCTTTAGCTCGGCCTCCAATTCACGTTCCCAATCTTCTTCTGCGGAGAGGCACAAGCAGCGTTGTAGCTATTTTGCAGAGAGGGCCACACTCTGGTCTTGTTTGTCTGTCTGTTTCGTCTGTTTGTGTTTCCGCGCTGAATATCTGAGTTTCTTGTGCACGGAAATTATTTTATGTGTTTAAAGTGTGTACCTGCATGAGTGTGTGTGTATATGTGTCGTGTAAAGTGTAAAAGTATCAGGAGGGGCAAAACTCAAATTACAGGACTGGAGAAATCAAAGGGGTGGAGAGAAAGAGAACACACGAGAGCAACGGAAGCAAGAGGGAAAGGCTTCGACGTTTGTGTTTCGAAAGCTTTCACTCTGAGTTCGGTTCGTTAAGCGCGTTAAATACAGGGATATGTTAGCTTAAAAAAGAGAGAAAGAGAAAGAAAAAGAGCGAGAAAGAGAAAGAAAGATAGAGAGAGGAGATATTATACGATTATCGAGTACAACGTGATCGCGATCGTGCGTTTTTTTTTTCTTATTCTTTCTACGATTATGTTTCGCGGATGAGGACGACGACGACGACGACGACGACGACGACGTCTATCACACGATCACCGACTATATAACTCTCTGGAAATTACAGCGAATTGCCGGGAGGAGTAGCTAGAGTTAATCACGTTTCGCTTAACGTACTTGTTACAAAAGTGACTGATTCGCAATTACAAAAGTAATTAATCGGAATATCGCGACTTAAACGCTTCGGGAATGCGATTATTCGTAGGTACACTATCGCGAGAATAATCCTCGTTGCGCTCGCAATCTTCAAGCCAACGGTGTCTAAAATCGTGTTTTATATATACAAGTTATAAAAAACAGTAAAATCAATACTTCATACACACACGTGCCGAAAAAGCATGTCGAATGTAAGAGTAAGTAATTTTAGTCCGAGAAGATTATTGTGGAAAAAAAAACAGCCAAAATAAAAAAACATTAAAATGGATTTCATTTTTGGCGACCTGTAGCTCGAGTAAAATTTTATATAAAATTTTATTACAATTTTATATAAAATTTCAAATAGCATTTTTTTAATTCCAGTCGCGCTAGTTTTAAACGCAGGTTTTGGACACCGTTGCGTTGAAATAAATCATCGTTCAAGCGCGAAATTATTTAATATTACGTGCGTACATTTAAAAGTCGTGTGAGAATAAACTAGTGGTAGTAGGCGTCAATAAATATTGCGGCCTCTAAGAATGTTTAATCTTGAATAATATCTTCTTGCGGTGCATTTCCAGTCGCATCGCCTGTCTTATCCCCGTATTACGCTCCAACAGCTAAAACGAGCTTACGGGTAATCCTAAGACTCAGCTCAAATCTACCTGGATGTAGCCATCTCTAAGGAAAGTAAATGATAGAAAATAACAGCGACGGCCGGCCGTCTCGCGAGACGTATTTCTTTTTATTATAAACAAATAACATGAAATACTAAAAATACTTACACGAAATTCGCAAAATGCTTACTCAAAATCGCTCTCCGATTCTATCGATTCGTCCTTACCTACATATGTCGGACGATAATTTCAATATCCCCGACGCGGAAAAGTCGTGCGGAGAAAAAAAAGTGCGCACCGAGAAGCGAAAGTCATAATTCAGTTGTCACCGATTTTTATCGGACTGCACGAAAGCAAATAATCCGATATTTTTCGTGCGCATTTTTACGAAAATCGTCTCCTCCATAAAATTGCACATAGTATATAGTAAATTAAAAAAAAAGAATATAGTAAAATATAAATGCTACAAAAATAGAATATAATAAAATATAACGTGCGAAAAAATCGTATCATTCATTATTTTACTCTTTAAGATAATCATGCTGCGCCTCTACAAATCCTTTACTTGTATTTTCCCATCGATTTTAATATATATAAGTGTAAAGATAATAAAAAGCAATATAGCATGTGACGGATGATGAATTAAATAATACGTATGAAATGTATGACTTTTTCAACTTAAAAAAAAAAAATAAAGAATCAACTTTGCTCATTACGTGATAAAATACTATAAACGTACAAAATCCAAACGCAAGTATTAAATAAAACCCTATAATCTATCTAATCATCATAATACTGTTAATGTCGACGTTCTCTGCGATATTACAATTCTTAACAGAAAAACAGAATTCCTAACGCTACTTCGATAATTCATAGGACATATCGCATCGCCGCGGGCGGGGTTTTATACCGATCGCAAAAGTGCGTTCGTTTTGTCTCCTTTTCCCGACAGGCGTTAAACGCATCTCTCGCACAAATCTCCACGATAGACGCATACAAATCGCTCGTCGGACGCATTTACGTTCTATACCCAATCGTTTGCTGTCCGCGTGGAAAAAAAAATTCGCCGCGCGCGTAATTAATTTGTCCCGTTCCGCTTTTCCCATCAGCGGACGATCAGGTGCCGCTTAAAACGGATCGCACCTCCTCCCCTCCCCGGCAGCCGCCTTTTTTTCGATCGAAAGGAAAACACTACAATAGCTACACCACCCACGAGAGTGCCGGGCACCAGCGGTATTATAGCTCGTTTCCCGGTAAAACACGTATTGTCATTCAACGAATTTTACAGCGACGCGATAAAAATCCGAATGCCCTCCACCAATAACCCACCGAATCTCGCGAAATCGTCTCTCTTGTCTCATAATTTAAGATTTTCAATTCTCTGATATATACTTTTTGCAAGAGTCTGCAGATTTTCTTGGAGCATGATTAATAGTAAGGGGAGACGCAACGCGTTGTGATATCGCGAGGAGGATCACGAGGAGAAATTTCGGATTAACAAATATCGCGTCGCTGTCTTTATATTTTATTTAGCAATAGTATATATATTTATACATATATATTTCTCTTTTATTTTCCTTAGGTCTCCATTTAATTAATCACTTACGAAGATATACTTATAATTAAGTTTACAGTTTGCGCAACGTAATCTCTCGCGTTTCATCAATAACTGCGTTACACTTCCCGATCTCTTTATACTTTTCTTCGGTCGTTATTTCTGCTTAGTTGCTTATTTATGCTTTACAAAGACACGGAGAGAATCGAGAACAGGCTAGATTAATTGAAATTGATACAGAGAAAGAGAGACAGAGAGTGGCAACGGCAAAACGGCCAAACATACAGACACGTAGCTGAATATCTTTTTTGCTACTACTCCGGTTGTGTGTATGTACGTTATTTTCTTTCTCGTTCTTCGTTCTCTCGCGGAACCTCCCTTTTATTGTTGTGTTTGCAACTTGTTTTATTCATTACATATTCGCGTACGCGCGCACAACGTTTCGACGTGACGACGTTTTGTTTATCTAACGTTTTCCTTTTTCTCTTTTCCACTGCGTTTCATGCTCGATTTTCGCGATTCGACGAGCTCAGCGTGTGTCTTCGACTGGGCAAAATTTCAAATACATCTACTCGACATAAATATTCAAAATAAAAAATATCACTTTTATAACATTTTCCAAACTAAAATTGCGAGTATCTCGCGTTAAAAATATTCTTTTCTTCTCTGTCGAATTTTTGCCTGTCCCCGACGCTGTTCGCCAGCGTTTCGCTTCCCACGTCGATTCTCAATTCGTCATCACCGGTTGAATTGCAACGTGAATTGTCTCGTTTCTGGGCTCATTACTGATTCAGGTATTAGCGTTTAATGACAATCGGTGCAATGACCTCGTAGTGTGACAGTAATAATAACGATAACGATATCCACGTCATAATCACGCAGCATTGCGCTGCCGGTTGTATATACGTATGTTTCTCTTGGTTTGCTTAATCCCTTTGCTGCGATACGCGTTACGGCGAACGTGCGCTGATTGCAAACTTGTCTCGTCGAATGCCGGAATTAAGCGTTCCCCAATGCATCGTGACACTTGTATCTAAAAGGATCGCGCAAAAAGTATATTGCGCTTGTCCCGGCCAGCTTGTCTCTTCGAGCCGGTCGTTAAAAGTTATACCCTTAATTGGAAATATAAAAATGCCCTCAGTGTCCGTTCCAAGACATTTCAGCCCTCTTCTACGTGAAAGTAAAATTCGAGAGATCTTTATATAAATCGAGTACTCTCTAAGGTTACTACAAGTCACTAACAACAGAGAGCCTGAAACGCTACTTCACGTGAAAATTTCTCTACTACACTAATTAAATTTATGTTTTCAATGACGGATCTGCGCTCGCGTAATGTTTTTAAATCGGACTTTGCTGCTTCTTACGCGCGTTCATTTCGTTCCGGAATCATAGAGGAGGCGTTTCAACATTTTGCACACAAACTTCTTCATCGATTCGTACTCGACGTCGCATTTAATAGAGCTGATCCTTGCGACTGGCACGGAATCGCGTGGGCTGCCGACGATCGGAAACGGAATATCCGCGAAGAAGGAACACGCTGTTCATCCCGTGGAAACGTTCGTGTCAAGGAGGGGGTGGCTTCGCGATCGAACGTAACAGAAACGGAGCAATAAAGAGGAAAAAAACAGAGAAAGAAAGAAAGAAAAGAGACGGAAATAGGAATGGGAGAGAGAGAAAGAGACGCGAAAAGAAGTTTCGGTATCGCAAGAACTGAAATTGTCAGTTTTCGAGAGTGGGAAGCATGTATATCTCTGAGGGGTGTGCTTTGGATAATGGCATTTGGGGGGCACTCTCCTCTTCTTTTAGGCTGTTGACAAAATAGAATGAAAAGCGGTCGTTTAGTCAAAGCGCCCATATAAAAGAGAGAAAAAAAAGAAAGAAAGAGAGACGTTTAAACGCAACAGACGTTCAACATTGCAACGACATGACGCACGAGGGCACGTGCGTTGCCACACACTAAGAATTCGGAAACAAGCAATTCCTAAAGAAAGCACAGACAGGAAGATTGAAGGGATGTACAGAGAAGCTACGTAAGAAACGACACTAGCTTGGTGGTGGTGTAACACATTGAGAAATTAAGGTCAGGCTTTTCGCGCGGTGGCATTAATTTCATACTCACGAGGAGAGTACTCTTGGACCGTGTCGTGGCACAGATCGAGCTCTTGCATCGATCACCTCGGTGACCCGTTTCCCGTTTTGCTGGTAAGATCAATGAATGGTACATAATCTCTGGCAAGAAACAGTTTTCAAGAACTGCATTTCTTCTAGCCGATACATTTCGTTATTTAACGAGACTCGATTACCTGGAACGACCTCTGCGTTCCTCCAAAACTATACTCGTAAGAGCTATGTAATGTATAATCACATTCGACGTAGATCTTTCTTTTTTTTTTAAATCTAATTTTGTATAGTTAAAGACTTGCAGAAATGATAATAAAAAAATTGCAATTATATACGGATATTGAATTATTTATCACAAACTCCATACGATTAAATACTTTAATTTTGTTTAGTATCGTTCATTAATCGCCAGCAAACAAGGAGAACGGCGTCTTCATCACATAATTATGCAAAATCTCGTTGGTGGTCGTAACTAATGAAAGCCAAGGAAATGGGAAAATCTAAGATTCTCTAGATGTAAATCATTCTAGACAAAGTAATTTCACAAATACTCTCTGCCGTCATAGAAATTCGGAAATTCTCATTTAAAAGTCAAACCGTTCTTCTTGCAAGTACCGCAATCCATTTAGAGACCAAGTCTAGAATTACTCTCGTTTCTTACCATTACCGTGATATCTCTGCGTCTTATCGACGAAGATTATCGCGGGGAGAGCCATGAGAATTAGCGATCGAGACGGCGAGATCGACAGATCGCATCTGATCTTGTGTGTGGGAAAGTTAACGACGACCAACGATCAACGACTGACCTTTCGGCGGTTGCATCCCCAGCTTTTTCATCCCCTCCCGGACCTCCTCGAGGTCTGTGTCCGAGACCCTCATGGTATCGGATACGAACTCGTGACCTGGCGAATCGGCTAGCGCGCTGTTACTGCTCGCCGTCGTGACTCCGGTGGTGGTTGTCTGGCCAGTGGTCATTTGAACTGTTTGCAAGACAACACTGACGGCTAAACTATATGGGTAGGGGTGCGCGTGTATGTACGTGTTCGTATACATGAGGATGCGTGTTATTATGTACATTAGCACGTGTGTTTATGTATCTAATATACTAACACTAAGTCTACTGGAATCTGATTTCGCACGCAAACGATCGGTAATCGTGAACAGGGATGCCTCGATTGTTTGCCGAAGCCGATTGAGTCCAGTTCCAGCAACGCAGAAGCAGAACCTTGATTAATCTAAGCAGGAAAGAGGAATGACAGTTCATATTGATTTAAGAGATATCGTTAAACACACGCGTGTTCTAAATTTTCACGAAGCTGTTAATAACTGTTAACGCGAGTGTGATTCTAAGGAATCTATTCTTGAATCTATATTGCATACGAAAATCTATAATATACGTGACATATATTAGAGGATTTTTTCGTATGTGATATTTTTCAAGAATGTCAAGACTGATTATTATTATTCAGGATTGAGACATGCGCGGCGAAATAGCGAATGGAATCGAAATATTACATTTATATTGGCGACAAAAGTCATCTTTATTCACGGTCTAAATGTCAGAGAAAGTCTCCGGGATGTTTCTCGACGTTTAAGGATACTGCGAAATGCCGCTCGTAAATCTTAGAATGCAAAAATACCATTCTTTCATACCCATCTTTCATCATCTGAAAAATATTTGGGATATCCGTATTCTTCGACCGAATATTACTGAATCTCCAAACGTTTTCTTCCCGATTCAATTTTTCGCGATACACTGGAACTGGAACGAAATCGGATCTTTCTTCCACTCAAAGGAGAGACGAGAGTCTTCGGTTCAATGATCGGAGATACGGTGCGGTGAAGAGATGGAACGTGAAAGAGAAAAAGAGAGAGAGAAAGAGTAACAGCAACCCAAATCCCTATTCACGGAATAATCTTTGGCTTCAAGGATATTTTAACGCGTTCGCCCATTTCCCCATAATCGATATCCCGACTCGACCACCGAGTATTTCCCTTAATCCGTTAATTCATCTGCACCGATCACAATTACATTGTTTGCACAGTTAAAGAGTGGATCACGAGACTCCTACTTCTTCTTTCTCCCTTTCTCTCTCTTTCTCCGATGCCGTAATCCCGATGTGACACCACGTTTCGTGCAAAAGCTCATGTATGGAACGCATTGATACAGATCATTGATAAACTGCTTCGTCCGAAAAATTTAATTCGAATAAAATTCTGTACTCTTATCCTTTCTATCATTTAGTTCATGGTAGAAGGAATGAGATCTTGTTCAAAATCCCTTTTGTTAAACGAAATTAATTCATAATATTTCATGAAAGAACATGGGACTTACTAGTAATTGATACCAACGTAAATTATTCTCACATGAATTTATACGCACAATGAAATTATGTAATATACATGAAGAAATTATTATTAATATATCGTGATATCATGATACATTATGTAATATCAGCTTGGTATCAAAATATCAGCATATCGATTTCGTGCTGCGTTAACTTTCACGTGGATTACATAAATGCAATGCTGTACGCGTCTGAGTCGTAGTAATCACTCAATTTCGAATTCGATAATCTTGTCAAATATTAAAGATGTTAAACGGTATCTTCGGCCGATTAAACTTTAAATTATAAATTCGGGCTTCTCTTGGATCAATACGTTCCCAGCATCCAGCATGATATTTGCACAGAAAACGCACGCCACTACAGACACACCATCTCAAAAACTCCACACCATGCAAAAAGGTCCATCGTGGGACGCTGCTAATCGGAATTGCAAATTAGGCGTAAATGCAGCGCGACGCCGCCGATCTCTCTGCCCTTTTCCACAGGTTGCATCTTGCAGCTTGCATCATTACACCCGGCGGAGTTTATCTCGGCAAGACGTCGTGCCGCGACGTCAAAGGGGAAGTCCTGGCCGCGTAGACAATTGGAATTTTCTGATTTCTTAATGAATAATATTATACTTCAGTCGAAAAATCTGGTCGAATATTGTGTCCAGAATCACGAGTAGAATTAACATATAATAATTAATATCATTATTTTAATTGGACTAATTAGTCTAATTAGACATCTTGATGATTGACATCACAATAGTAAAAGCATTATTTTTAATTTCATTCAAAAGTATATATTGCTCACAATTAAATATAAAATTTTGAATAAATTTCGACTCATTAACATGTATGTATATATTTCAGCGAACACGTAGGATGTCCCCTTTAAGTTTACAGAAAGCTGCGTGCTTCGTAATCGATATTAACAGATCAGGAAGCGCGTCGAGCGACAATGCTCTCGAGCAAAACTAGAGAACCTAATCACGTCGCAATGCCAACGTCGGCGTACTACGCAAACCGTTCTACGTAACAAAGAAAAAAAATAAAACAGAGTAAACGAATTACCTTGAGTATGATCGATGCTATCGGTGCTGGCGAGCGTTTGATTGGGGTTGCTTTCTGCTTGCTGTTGGCTGGCCATCGCGTTCAATTCGTAGCCCTGACGCAGCAAGGACACTCGATAGAAGTAGTTGCGCCAGAAGTTCTCCTCGGATATACTACCGCAAATAGGTCGGATGAGTTCTCGAAATCGATAAAGGGGTTTCAACGAAGGGATCAGGTTCCGGGATCAGTCACGCTAATTAATGTTGCGCTTCACAACGGTGTTTCATCGAAGTCGCAAACCGATTAATCGTCGAGACGATTAAATCAACATAATACTCATATTCCTGCACGGCATTTTCGCGCGGTAATGGCCCTAGCTTGTAGCCCTTGACATTTATATACAGAGGTCTCGAAAGGGAAACGCAGTCAATTTTAAAGTGGTGAGATCAACTAATTGTTCAAATCGAGTAATAATGAGAGAGCAAATTGTGCATTAACTTTTTATCGACGTTTTTATTGATTGCTCGTTATCAATTTACTATAAAATTCTTTTCTGGCTTTTCTCTATTTCGTGCACCGTTTTACTGAAATAAACGAAATTATGAGGACAATAAAATGCATTATTTTCATCGAATGTTACGACGTAATTTAATTCGTTTTTTCACGTTTCGTAGAATATAAAATTAATTGAACATGATCTCCGGTATTTTGAGAAAACAAGTTCACGAGTCAATTAAAGAAATTAAATTATATTTTCATAATGGAAATAATATTTTGATAATGAACTTTATAATTGATACAAGCTTTATAATTTTCATTCGTCGACAATGTAATAATAATCAACATAAACGTTATTTAATTTTTTATTACATATTGCGCGACCAGAATTGTGATTTTCCGAGTGCAATTTTATTTTTGCAACATAAAATACGTATCATAATCATTAATTTTATGTAACATATGTGAGATTATAACGTATACTTGCTTTATGAATTTAGTAAAGTCATTTAAAATCCTAAAGTAGTGAGAATTAATTGAAAAACGTAAACCTATCATTTTCGACATTTTCGTGATATAAAATAAATAGAGTGGAAGAGAGACATTATGGATCGTTATAACAAGGCATATTTTAATCTACTTACACTTTCGGGACAAGCTCGAACCTCATAGCTTCAAGATTCGGATCCAGGGCAAGGGTGGCCTGTGCCATTGGCTGAACAGCTTCGAAATCCCAAGCGAATTCTACGCCTGGTGGTGGTGCTCTCACGAAATTACGTCGATCCTGAAATCCATGAGAAGGTTGAATCCTCGTTTAATTCTGCCGGCTTGACTAAAGCCAAATTCGTGATCCTTTATAACGATGCGCAAGAAAATAGCAAAATGTAAATAAATAAAAATATTCTTTTCTCAAAAATGGAAATATTTTTTCTAATTAATCGCTACCAGCAGTTTCAAATAATAAAAGAATAATTACAGTCATTAAAATAAAAATTATTATAGCAACATTATTATTTCTACTGGAAGAAACGTGTTTATTGTAATTATACCAAAATTTTGCATATATATGTATATATATCGCATTATTTTTACATATTAATTATGCAACACTGTCCCAGAAAGTTATTTCGTTAAGTTATAAAACATATCAGTTCTGACTTTTATTTAAGATTTATTTTTTACGCTACAATTAAATCTAAATGCCTATTTTAGGCGAAAAAAATGAACAGAAATGACTATCGAAAATGTAGTATCGTATAAAATTTTCAATGCGTGTTGCATGAAACTATTTTTATTAATGGCATTCGATGCAGTTTTAAGAGTTTTATATTAGAAAATGTGATGAAACTGGTAAATTAAATAAAAATATTATGAAATGAGAATATGAGAATGTGAAAAATCCAGCGATTTTCATCTCCATGTCACTTCTTATGTGGTATAATAGTTAATAAATGCAAATTTTATCATGCATCGTTATCTTTGTGACGCATACAGTTGGTAAATTTGTCTTATAGTAATAAGTATAGTATAGTCCTCCTCTGTGCAAAATTTAATAACGATGCTCGAAATGCACCGCTTCATACGTCAAATAAAAGTGCTTAAATTTAATGAGGATAGTTTTATGCGTCCAATGTACAATCTTGTGCAATATCTACATAAATAGTTTAGCGGACAAATTTATATCAACAAGACATTAATATCGTAGACGAATTGGTAACTATCAGTCACAACAAAATTTGATCTCTCCAATAACAAAATAAAAAAAGTTTTACACTCTGTGCATAAAACGCTGATTGATAAATAAGATAACATACACATTTTGTACCATATCCAGAGAAATGTTCGCGAATTAGCTTTTACAATTCATAAGCAAATAAAGGCATAAAACAGAATCTCGAAATACGTAAATAATTATTACTGTATTGACATTTTTCGCTGATTTGAAATAAGACAAAGGCGTATTCATAAATGAATAGAAATTTAGAAAGTTTTATGTCCTTCAAAAAAATATACACTTTTTTGTGTCTCGAAGGAGTAACAATAAAGTGCTAAACGAATATTAAAGTATCCATATTGATTACGTTCGTATGACAAAAAGAGGATGAGAAACATAATTACGGTCGAGAGGGATAGGCACTCCTCACGCAACGCGTCCTCATTTGGCGCACCAACCCACGGTGCAACAGCCTCACCCTTCTCGCCTGTTTGCTTACTGGCGATGAAAGCCTCCTGTTCCTTATTGAGTTCAGCAATCAACCTCTGAAATAGAGAATTTATTTTCATGTTAGTAGCGTATCGCAGAAGGGATTGAGTTGGACAAAGGTGCAAACGCGAATAAAATGAGTTTTGAAACCGATTCTAGATTATTAACGCCAGAGCGTTATGCTAACTGGTGGTAGAAATAGCGCTGGGTCTGCGGTAAGTTTCATTTCAAAGCTTATTACTGCATGGATGACACTCTGCGATTTTCCGCCGTCAATTCGTTCTCGTTTGCATCGAGATTACCGAGAATACGTTTGCATTTAACGTGTTCCTGTGCTGAATTGCAGGGATATATGAATCCACATGGTTGACGCAATTATAAATTATTAAAAAAAAAAAATAGATTTTTGAAAATATTTCACGTAAAATTTAAAATTTTATATTTTATGCTCCTTATATAATTACGTAAAACATATTTATATATGTATCTCATAAAAAAACTTAATTCTGTTACATATTTTTATTCAAAACTTATAAGTATAAAATTAGGTCAAATTTCTATCTTCGTCACAATAATTATTTATATTCAAAAGCGATTTATAGATTCCTTTTATCTCGAATTTAAAGCGAGCAAAAATTGAAATAAAATCGATGAAGGATAGTATACGTTACATTCAGGAAGACACAAAGTGTACTGTTTAATGCAGCGTAAATCTCGACAGTTTCTTGCCGCTGCGATCGAGTGAGAAACAATGAGATCGCTCAATTTTTCAAAACGAGGTGCTTCACCATATAACTACGACGTCCCACGCTATACGGAAGTTCCGGATAAGAATTGATGGCACAATTTTATCCTTTGGTCGTGTTCCGATCATTAAACGTAACAAAACTTTCTTCTCGAAGAGAAGACTTTTATCGTGGATAAGAGTTATCTCCTCTCACATATAAAAATTATAAAATATATTTTATTGATCGTTAAAAGCATGTACGTTGACGTAGAGAGTTTCGTCGTGAAATATATGTAGAAACTTATTGATAAATGTTGTAAACGGATTGACGCTGCATAAGTAAATGATGAAAAACGAGCATCTTGTGGCTCAACGATGATTCAAGTATTTCGAGATCCAATTAAACTCGCTTTTACGAGCCACCTTTTTCTTAAAGTATTCCGGTTCCGATTATTTCTGTTTACAGTAGTCGAAAGGTGTGATTAACGAGGATCGGTTGTATTTATAAGGTTACAAATATCTATAAATCTTCTCCCACGCGCACTCGTGTAGATCGAAGAAAATGCCATTATTCGGTTTCGAAAGAAGAGATGTTATAAATACATTTCTCACAGAATTTATAGCAGAAATTGTACTAAAGTTCCAGAAAAAATTTGCATAGTTCGTATAAAAATCAAGCTTTTTGTTCCATGAAGCGATTTACATAATTTTTTCAGAACTTTTTTTTTAATAAATCACGCTTGATGGCTAAAATAGATTCAATTTATTTTTAAGCGGAACTACTGGATGCCAAATTATCCAGAAGTCAGTTTCTTAATGATAAAATTCTCGTTTACATCGCAATCCTTGTTAACACGTATCGGGTTATTGATTTTTCATTTCCGACATGTTTGTACGCTTGAGAAAATTAAATTCAATTTAACATAATTTCTGTTTAAAGAATGAAATATTTATAGATCATTCATGGTAACACGAATACAGAGGTAGATGTAGTAAATGGAATAAAATTGGCGTTATAGATATCGAATCGACGGACTTATTTTCCGATTCGGCGTCGAGATAGTTGCTATTTCATTTATAATGTATGCGTCCCGTTTTTACAGCGAATAGTCACGCGAATTTCCGGCTAAAGTGTCACTAATTTTCTCGTACTATTATTATACTATTTTTCTTTGTGATAACTGTCGATACACGATTCCAACAGCGTACCATTGCGATGGCAATCGCCAAATAAATTTGTAGCATCGCATCGTTGCATTATACACGGAATGGTTGTATGATCCCAGCAGCCGAGAAATTCTCGATGAAATGATTGCAATGCGTGTTTCCGCTCGTAAGCGGGATATTGACTTCATCGCCGATAAATCGATTCGTGCAATCGGTGTATGACAGTAACAAAATATCAGCACAATCTCGGGATCAGAATAAGAAACGTCGTTGTGAGAATGGAGAAAGGAAGGAAATGTCATATGTTCAGAATATATAGAGACTCACCTATATATATATATATATATATATTCGAAGTGTGACATTAATGTAATCTTGGTAATATCGATAAACTAACAAGATACAAAAAACAATTAATAGTAAAAAGAGTATAATAAAATAATAAAAAGCTAGAACGTTTTACAAATAGAAACTAGTAAAAGCTGTAAAATTTTTAGCCGATTCAAAGACTAAAATTTTAATTAAATACATATTTAATATTGAAAAATAAGTGATTACATGAACTGTCTGTGCACAGTTTAATGAATCTCGTAAAAGAATTATAATCGATAAATCAAGATCTGGAATAGAACTTTTATCTCTGTTTTCTTTACGAAGCTTAATGCATTAATTGGTTATGTCAAATGTTACGAAACTTTAAATGTCGATGTTGTACTTCATAATTTCGCGCATCTCCGCAAATATATTTGTACAAAGGTAGTCTTTCAATCAAAGTGAATCGATATATCGTTTCTCACGGTAGATTGAATTTATTTGCGTTAAACGGAACATTAAAGAGCTGAACAGCTGAAGGGTAAAAGATATAGTACGTCAAATCGATTCTTAGCGATTACAAACGAGCTCGACGATTAATCGCTTCCTGGCTGATTCTTTTCGGGAATCTATTTTACCACCAAGATAGATACTATATTTTCACACCTTAATGTGCCATCACAAATTTGATTTATAGCGTCACGTTGACGTACACGGAAAATCACTGAAAGTGTGTCAGCTATTGTATAGAAACTAACAAGAGCTATTCGTATGCCAATCTTTAGGAAATCCTATAAGTCTCGATTTTATAAGAATTGAAACCTTGAAAAGAAAATTTATAAAACAATGTACATCGTATTCAATCTAAATTAGAATAAATATTGAATCAGATTGCTTCCAACTTTCTTTTCCCACGGGATTGCAACTTTCAAAAAATGAACAACTTTTAAAATATCTACTACGATGCCGTCGTCAATAGTTTCTGGTCTTTTAAACGTTATTTTTATCAGAAAATTCACAGTTTTATTACAGAAGTATCTCTTTTATCGCTATATAATTATATAATATACTCGCATAGTTTTTAATAACTTATCTTCCCCCTCCCTCTGTCCGATTGAGAAAGTTGCATAATTATAATATTGCATTTTCTAACTTCTTTCTTTTAATTTTCGACTATATTTTTAGAACATTCCGGCTATTATCATTTTCGAGAGAGAAAAGACGCCTACAAAATCGCAAGAATTTTATTTAAAGAAGTCAACAATTTTTTATGTATAATATCTAGTATAATTCTACGGATAATTTATTTTAATTTCAAGTTTTTAATCAAATAGAAATTTTCATTCGCTTTATGATCGATCTGTGATGAAAGCAGAAATAACTGATTATCTCCAGCGTTGCTATGAAAACTCTTCGTTCGAGATGCTCGAATTTCTCTTCAACGACCTGACGCCGTTATAGAAATCCATTACAGGATCTGTCAAGCCAAGAGACAGCCTTAAAATAATTTTGATCATGGTATGACCGCGATCGGTGTATGCAAAAAAAACTATGTAGAGCAAAAAATTGGTATTGCAGTCACGCGTTATAGAAAACGTGACTCGCATAACAGATCGCAAGTGTTGATAAATTCCGGAAGAACTATGAGAAGATGAAGCAGTTGAGGAAGTAAAATGTTAAAGAAGTAGATACAAGAACATCAAAGCGTCGAATGATTATAAGACAGAAAGGTAGGAGCGAAATAAAAGTTGTGAGATGCAGTTGATATAGAAATCAATTTTTGCCGTCTGCGCATTTAATAATATTCGATATTGGCTTATATCGAATAAACGTAGAGAAAAGACGTATTCTTTAATTAATTGCGATCTATTTAGTATAATTTTAATATTTATTACAATTATTATGTATATTTCAATTTATTAAATTTCATGATAAAGCTTTAGAAATACTACATACTATAAAAAAATTATAAAAATAGAGATATTATAATTAACGATATATTGAAATATTCAATTTAATATCATATATGGCAGAAATTTTTTTGAGCTCTAATGGCAAATACAATTTAAATATTTAATACACTGTGAAATTTTAATCAACTATTAATATGTATCAATTTACCTATTATAAGGTTTATAACTTGATTTGTTACATATACTGCAAGTATATTTATATTATTTATTGCATGGTGACAAGCGAGATGATTTACATTGGGAAGAATTGCGTCATTTGAAAAATTGATTACGCTGTCGAGTATCATTTATCAAGAGAATGAGATAGAAGAAAGGATATTTTAGTCACGAAGAGCTTTCGCTGCAGTTTCTTCCTTTGTTGGCCATAAGAAGTCGATTGCATACTCATTGCTGATTAGGTCGTCGCAATATCGACGGAACGATGCACTCGCGCAATGCGCTATCAAAAAGTCTTCTCTGGAATCGCCGACGCCCGCGGACATCTCGTCTCGACATTCTCGTATATATGTCTTCGAGTATCGATCGAAATGTCGATAGTTGACAGAAGTACACGATTACGGGGCGGAAAAGCTGCTCGTAAAAAGAACACTACTTGACCTGACAAAAAAAGAGTTGGATACTTTCATCAAGACAATTCGTACATTGTCTTTTCTCTTTTTTTATCTCAGATTGAGATAAAGACAGTGCCGCATCGGAGGAAGTATCGTATGAAATTTTAATATTCGAAAGAAGATCAAAGTAGAAGGAACCTGAACATGTTCATGAGAATAAACGACTTTTCTTTGGCGTTGTTTACGTTTTAATTAATGACGTATTGGTAGCCAAGAAAAATATGCTGCAACATGACTCAGTACGACGAAGCTGATAAGATCGACAAAGAAGATTGAAGCGATATTCAAAGTTAATTCTAAGCATAGAGTACAGTACGGAGATTGAACGCGGAAATTGCGTTGTACTTCGTTAACAATTTTACAAGAATTATGTAGGGTAAGGTTGCCGAAATCGCACCATTTTTCATATAATGGCTTATAACTCAATTCAAAGTTAATTCTAAGCATAGAGTACAGTACGGAGATTGAACGCGGAAATTGCGTTGTACTTCGTTAACAATTTTACAAGAATTATGTATACATATAATAAGCGCACTACTACTAGAATAAAGTATATATTTTTATATTTTGCGAATAATATGTCGACGGTAATATTTTTTTGTAGCGAAAATAATCGCGCGGGATACAAATTTGGGAATTAATGTTAATCTCCTTTGTTTAATTTTTTATTTTTATTTTGCGAATTGTCGGTGCTCGAGGCAAAGAATTATCAGCATGATGTAAGTTGTCGAAAGCACTTACAGGATCGAGACATAATAGCTCGAAGCAAGGCACTAACTTGATGGCAACTCTAACATCGTAAACTGCACGTTATAACGGGGGATTATCGCGAGTCAGGCATGGAAAGACCTGGATGAAGATAATTATCGTTAATTGTAACTACAACCTAATGTATATAAAATAGCATAAAGTGGATATCATTTGCGTTATTTATTCAAGAATTTCGAAGGTCATTAATTCAGAATTATCTTTTTAACACGTACGTTATTCTGAATTTCAATATAAGACATGACTGTATTTCGCATAAAAAAATGTTTACTTCTTTTATCTTCTGGTAATATGGATAAAAAGAGTTTTACTAGTTTACATTTATATAAAAATCATTTTTATTCAAAATTATTTCACAAAATATTCGTTAAATATTCAATATACCGATCTTATAAAAATAATTAAAAATTATTTCAGAAGAAAGTAAGGTGTCTCAAACAGTGATAGTCACGATAGATAGTGCATCATTAATGAAAAATACTCGTTGTAAAACAAGGATAAAAGAAAATTGAGATAACGCTTCAAAAGCATCTTTCGCGTGAAAATAAAGTCACGTAGTTCATTAGAAAATTTCAATTTTCTTCAATGCCTCGCTGGCTCTCGATCGATATTTTTAAACAAGCGTTCAGAAGCTGCGCGAACAACAGAAAAGTATGGCAATTTGTCGATTTACGGCCTCGCAGAAATCTCCTTACTCTTTATCAATATTGATTCTTCCCCAAGGGAACATTTTTGTTCGAGAAGAAATGGTAAGAATATTTCTCGAATATCAAGGAAGTTAAATCGCCGCGAAATCCGCCAATGAGACATTTGCCAATAAATCTATTGATTCATGAATGCGATCTTTGTTGGTTTAAGGAAACGTTTATCGATGGCCATTCATTGCCAAGAGATTTGACTTTGTAATGTCAATGGTTTCGAGCTCTCGACTGAAACTCCATGAATATAATTGGTTCACTAATACCATCAGTTCATACTCATTGAGTACTACGCAACTTCCCGCTTCTATTTTTGCTGCTTATTTCTTCAAAATGAAAATTTCATCAAGTAACGTTGTTACGAAGGACGCTATTCACTATAAAAATGTGTTAAACGCAAACAGTTGGAACAGCGAGGATAACCTGGATAACTGTCAAGTTTGTCTTTTCGGTTGAGAAAATAGAGTCAAGCTATTATGACTCATGTCTCACTTATTAATTTTATGACTGGCTAATTTTATTAATATTAAATTATTCTAAGTGAGACGGAAAATCGATTCTATCCACGATAAATATAACTGATCGCTTTAACGTAAAACTGCGTTAAATCGATTCAAAAGTACGTCCGTGATGTTGCTGATAATTTAAAGCGACGATTATTTTATCGAAAAGTTCTTAATTATCAAAGATTTATTATCTTTCCATTATTATTAATAGAACAAAAATAGTTTAGACACTACTAAAATAAAGTGAAGAATAAATATATATAATAAAATACTGACTATTATTAAAATTTAAGTTATTATAGATCATTATTTTTACATGAAAATATTGAAACATATTATAAATATTATAAATATGAAAATGTATTATTACATTATTATTATTAAGGAATAACTTACGGTTTACTCAGAAAATACAGGCACAATTTCAGACCGCGCAATAACGCTAGAAAAATCTACTATAAAGAATATGTAAGCCCTATAAGTTACCTGGCAAAGTTTACATTACATGTTTTATTTTACTTTGACGGCTACAAGTAAACGTGCAAAAATCTTGGGATATTTTAATAAGCTAAACAAAAATAGAATAAAATAACAAAGATTGTTCTGAGGATATATGAGGGTAGGCTGACTCAGAAATTCTTGATTAGAATCCCTGCAGCTTCGAACCCAGACGCGTGAGAGGAAGAAACGTATCGATCGCACACCGAGTGCCAAAGGAACGATACAGTACTTGTCTCCGATGTAATATTCTGCCAGAAAGATCTTATTTGAGATTTCCTACCAAAGAGAGCGTCGGTTAGCGATCCTTCGCTCAAATATCATTTCTCTTTTCCAGCCTGCATTCTTTCTCTTTTTCTCTTTCTTCCTCTTTCACAGCCGGCCGTGACCCGCGTAATTTACAAAGAATCGCTTATCTCTGAATAATTTTCTTACTGTGCTGATAATAATGATCTCGTCTACTCGTACAAACTATCCCCATTTTAAATAATTAAACGAGAATAAACGGCGCTGACGCTCCCAGCTAGATACAATTGAAACAATCGTATTTTGATTAAATTACACAATAAATCACAACTTTTAATTCAATTACCTGAAAAACACAGGAAGCCACTCAACGAGCATCGATTGTGACGATAAAAACTGTACACATTTATGATACGTGGTTATCCCTATCCTGTTACAGTCTTATTCACTTTTTTTTACTATTAATTAAATAATTAATTAAATTACTATTAATTAAATAACAATATCTAAAAAAAATTATTTATTAAAATTGTGATATGACTTGTTTAATTACACGAAAATAAATTGTACATCCGATTAACTGATGATTGGCTTTGATGGGCTTGCTTATTATTATTATTATTAATTAAATACATAGCAAATTCAGTATTTTGCATGTACTCAGAAACGAGCAATAAGCGTTTGATTAATCTCACAATATTGTATCAAGTGAATGCTCGAGGCTAGCCTTTGATAGTAAATTGTCCGAAGATTGAAAGCTTATAGTTTATATGTCATATAATCAAAAGATATTACTTGAAAATGCTACGGAAGGAATTTTAATGAAAATTTGAATGTCTAAAAAGAAACTTAAACTGCGTTTATTAGACAGGATAAAATTCATTATTGAAACAGACCTGTTACGAATAGAATACAATATATAGTAATATTAAAATTAATTTTGCTCCTTCTGTACATTGAAAGAAAAATATACTAAATTTTAATAAATATTTATTCGAATAATGCCACTTAAATATTCACTAAATGTAAACATATACTTATTTATACAAGAACCATTGATTTGATTTATCTATCATTATATTTTATTTAACAAATATTTATTTTCCGCAAGTTACATTAATAGTATTCAAACAATTATTTGTTAAAATTTAGTACATTTTCTCTCAATAGTAGTTAATTCAGTTAATAGTAGTTAATTCGATTAAAGCATTCACCAACTAACGCGTTAACTAAATGTTACTCTAAAGTTCGCTCTTTGGTGAAATTTGTGGTATTGACCAAAGAGAGATTGTGTCCTCTCGTTATTCACGTAAAAGCTGGATGTTAATCACGATCTAGGGGATTCTGCCACACGGATCTATTTGCCTCCGGCGAAGCTCACTGCGGTGAATGTTTATCTACCATCAAGATAAGTCGCGCATAAGCTAAAACTTGATAAACACGCGCTACAACATGATACGGTGGCCCGTTTAACGACGTAACACTGCTCGGATGTTCACTCGCTGCGAGCGCAAAGAGGTATAAAAGTTACCCTCGAGGCGTAGACTTGCGCGTGCAAAACTTCGTAGTTCGTTCATTACCGGGAAGAACCTAGGCTAGTGCTATACAGTCGCGAACACCCACCGGAAAATTTCATTTCGTGGAAGAGTTGGTGATCATTAATTCAGCTAAGTCCATAGTGCATTAATTCCAACTATCAACCCTTGGACAGAAATAGATACTCATGGTGCGTGAATATCGTTGATAGCACATATATAGGTAATTTGTAACGCCAACGAATAGCACGTAGGAAAAGTGTGAACAGTAAGTGAATCGACTAGCTGAAAATTATTCAAAATGTCAGTTTGTTATTTGAAACCTTCACTATTATTATACATTACTTTTCGCTGTTCACGTTTCTTGTGTGGCCCTAAATGTTATTATTAAGTAAAAGTGGACAGAAAGTAGATATAGAAAATAATGATGATAATGATGATAATATAGTTATTATCATCATTATTTTCTATATCTATTTTGTGTCCAACTTTTACCTAATAATTATTATCATCATTTTCTTTTATAGTTAACGAAAAGAAAAAAAATATTGAAAGTATTGAACGCAAGAAAAAAAAGACGTGAATTAGCAAGAGCAGATACATAAATCAACAGATTCACACAGTTAGATGACTCATTGGAAATCCAAGTGTATAAAAAGTGACTTCAATATATGTGTGTGATTAGCTTTCCGTGTAAAAATAACATACTATACTGCATAGAAATATGGATTTATACACTTAAATGTGTATAGTGTCATTTTTACACGGAAAACTAAATAAAACACACGTATTGAAGTCACTTTTTATGCACTTGGATTTGCAGTGATATTACTGTTAACAGACCCGAAATAAAAAATACGAAAATTAGAATGCAATTTAAAATGCCACTATAACATTTTAATCTATGTATTATTTACGAGTGTGGCAAACGTTGCCTGACCTACTTTATACTTATACTACTGTCAGATGATATAATCACTTGTCTATCTAAATCTATCATGTATATTTCGATAAGGTGCGACTTTTTCTCGCGAAACGAGTTATAAATTTATCTGAAAAATGATAAGATACGAGATATCTCATTTTAAAAATGTCGGCGTGAGATCATTTATATACGAGATATATGATCTGATTATGGTAACTTCATGATACCATAACTCGGACAATGAGAATTGATGGTGCGATCGTAGCTCGCAGTTTCCATATCTTCACGCACAGTCGTATGACTATGAGTATACAAAAGGATTATCCAGAAGTTAAGACAAATGTGTGTCGGTAGTGGTGATAAAGGAATTGTTCCTTCCAGAAGTAAGCGCTGAATGACTACGATCTGACAAGTAGTATAAGTATACCATAAAGTAGGTCAGGCAACGTTTGCTACACTCGTAAACAATACGTAGATTAAAATGTTATCTTTTTTATCCAACGGCGACAGAGTTTAAAAAATATTTGTAAAAAAGTAACAACACACACACACACACACTTATATATACTCGCACACTTATATGTATACGCATTCGCACAAAACCATAAGAAAAATAAATGTTGTAAGGAAAATAACTTTTGGTATTAAAGTTACATATTAAAGCTGCAATGCGAGCCATCGAAATATTTTTCTTTCATCGTATTGCGTTACATTTGTACAGACGTAATATAGAGACGTATGAAGTGTAAGTTCCAGTAACTTTAATAGGGCATTGGGGAAAATATATATATATTATTCTCACTTGACATATTTCACCAAGTTTTCTTCCGCTCACAAAACTCTTCAAGCTACGTCACGTCGACTCGTAATCCGAGCAACTTCAGAGAAAATATTAAGAAGCTCCGATGAAGTATTTTTCTTCGCGAGCTTTGACACAACCTTCATATGAATTTATAGTTTATATAATATCATGTCCCAATATAAAATCAGGCATGTTCCATTTTTTTTTACGAAATACAATTACAATTTTTTCGAAGTTTCTCCGAAAAGTTTAACGAATTTATGTTTGGATTTATCAATTCAATCCGTTCGAGAAATGCATTAAAAATTTTAAAAAGAATAAAAAAGCCATGTGCATTTTTTCTCACTGATAAAAATAATAAGTAAAAAACACATAAAGTAATATAAAAAACAAATTAAGTTACAAAAAAGGTTAAATATAACAAATACAAAATGTTTTTAGCAGCAAGCAGCAAATAATGTTAGAAGCAAAATGTAGAGTTCAACTAATTTCGTGATTTTCTTGGCAAAAATAAACAGGACTAAAAGATTGAATGACGAAGACAAACCGAGGAAATTATGTAGAAGGTTGAAAATAAGACACTGAATCTTCAAAATAACTGAGCGATTCGCACTTAGTGATCACGTAATAAGCTGCGACATCACAATATTGCTGACACAATTGTGTAAGTCGAAGCGTGATATACAATTTTACGGTAATTCTTTTCATCGTTAATGTTGCGACGTCTATCTTAGTAATAGAGTTGATACGTTAACAGGAAAGTTAATTTTCTAAAAATTATCGTGTGTATATATATATATATATAACACTTCTTTGATATATATATATATATATAGTATATATAAGAAGTGTTATGTGCGATGTACCTTAGCGATTTAATCCGTGAAAACTGTTCCAGTTTCAATTATCTTGATATTCTGCAATAATGATATTATAGCGACTAACTAAATTATTGAATAAAAACTTAACGCTAATAAAATCAATAGTTTGCAGTCTTGTCGACGTGACGAAGACCTTCGAATAGCATTTTTGCCGGAGTACGTCGTCGATTGCGCTAGTTCAAAAAAATTCATTAAAACACCAAGTATCGTGACGCTTTCTTTTTCTGAAACGTCTTGCTGCTTACAAAAGAAAAGCTGACACGACGTTAGTGTATATAAACTATAAACTGGAAGACCAATCCAGGAAGGAAACAACTATGATGAATAAAAGAAGGCATCCCGCAGTGCACGTTGCGATTGTTCCGTGACACGATAAACTACATTTGCAACCTTGAGACGTGAGAGATTCCGTACAGGAAGCTATGCGTTTCCACGGAAATACTTTTGATGGCGAGCTTCGATCGATACCTATAAAAGCGACAATATATAAATGACTGAAAAGAACCTTTCTCCAGGATATTTGGAATCACTCGATACGTGCTTGTTCCGGTTAAGCTGACACATGATGCTGAAATTTATTGTCCGTGTCAAATCGAAACTTATCAGTTAATTAATATCAGTTAATTTATCGATGTATAACACGCGGCATTGACGCATCGATTATCCCGGTGATTAATTAACATTTTGACAGAGATTGCGCCGATCGCAACAACACATTCGCAGCGAAGCATTCGTGATTTTTTATTTTTCCCCGTGTTGTTCACAATATCGTACTTTTGCAGAACGTACGGAATTCAATTACATCTAATCGATTGATACGAAGCAAACACTTATCGTACCAATTTTTAGAATTCCCGTCGAGCATTTTTTGCCGTTCGCGTTCATTTTCAGATACCGACGGAAATGTGCGAACACACCGTGGTAGGTGAGAATAAACTTTGTAGGCGATAATCCAATCGATATCATCGCCAGTTAAATTATAACCCGACCATGGAATTCAGAACTCGGCAGGGAAACCTATTTTTTCTTTGTTCTTAAAAATATGACCCATTTCTCACAGAACTATTTTCGATAAATTAGTGTCGCATTCTTATCTTTCCGGCAAAATCGTTTTAATGATCTATGGAATTACAGATTGTATTAGAACAAAAGGAAGCTTTTAGCTACTATAGCCAGTATCGAGAGAATAAATTAGCCAGTAACACGAATTATTAATTAGCGAGAATTCGCGTAGTTTAAGATGCATAGTTAATCGAGTTTGTAAGCAATGATAAATTACCACTATATTAAATGTCATCTTTGCCGGCTTCGAAATATTTACCGCATCATTCCTCGGCGTCGTGGATTCATTGCGTGTGGTAAATGTGTCTTCTTGAGCTCGTTTCAGCAACTCACTTCGGCGCGGCGTGGCGGACATTGTCCGTGCAATTGAATAGACCTCTCGAAGGAGAAATTGCAAACGCTAATTAATGGTATAGCGACGATCCATTAAGTACAACCAAAACTCGATTACCTCCTCTACAAACCTAGACAAACTTCCGTAGACACAGCCCGACTGAGTGTACGCAACGTGCTAGCTTCTCGCTTGTTTCTTTGTTTACAGCTGTTATACACGAGCAAATTGCTGCGCACACCTTATCTTTCTTTCAATATTTACCCGTACATCATGTTTGAAAGAATAATGATATAACACAAAGGACCGCGTGCAAAATTAAAATAACAAATAAATACCGCCACCACAGGGCTTGCATTACATATTCAGCGATACACCTCGTGTAAAGTAAACGTTATACGTCTCCCATGGAGAATTGAAACATAGACAGAATGCAAAATGTAAGAACGCAAAGTGCACGTTTATATTTGGAAGTGTACACACTGTATAAAATAGATAAACTCTATTTACGTTATAAAAATACTAGTAACTCTAAATAAGACGCGAGTATAAACAAGTACATGATTATATCAATATTTAAAAAATAAATGTTTATATGATATATTAAGTATAATATCTATAGTTCTAAATTTTCGAAATAGAAACAGCAACGCCGTTGAACTATTGGTGACTTGTTAGTCACGCGGGACGGAACTCTGTTATTTGTTCGATCTGACACAACTTTCGACACCGTACACTACAATGTTCATTCAACTTCCTGGAAAGGTTCACATAGGGCACCGGGTATAATATATTGTGTATAACATATTGTACCGAAGTACTTTTAGGTCATCGTGTCCCATGATGCTTTGATATCGCAATTTCGTGGAAGATTATAACTATAGGTGATCGTACTATCAACATTGGCCATTCTCCACGTGGCACGATCTACGGGAAATAATGTTTGTCCTTCGCCGTGTGCTGCGACGACAGGACAATTTGTTTCGTTCCACGATAGGGAATCAAAAACACAATTGCTAGTGGTTGACGGTGAAAACACGAAGGGTTTTGTAGAAGGTACTCGAATTTGCTGCTTTCGTGTCGCACGAGCAAACGCGTGAGTGACAAATTAGCTGGGGGTGAAAAAAAGAGAACAAAAACTTCGGGTGCGTTACGGTTTTCCTCATTAGTCCGTAAGAGTAAAACTTTACGGAAAATGTTAATTAGAAAATAAAATTTTCCTCCATTACGTTTTAAATAATTTTTATGAAAAAGTGTTTATATTTATTTGATAAATATGTTTCTCGTTTAAGGAGAAATAGTTTTCGTGATTTGTTAAGTTAAAAATATTTCATTAAAAGATTACTGTGTAATGTGGAAGAGAAAGTCTGTCTTTGAATGGTAATACAAGGTCGAGTAATTATGATTTCGTGCTGCCGTTTATCGATAATACAGATGACGAGAAAGTTTTGTAATATTATCAACTGTAAAACTTGTTTTATTGTGCACTCAGAACGCAAAGATGCCTAGTTCTGATGCGATTATTATCCCGTGCAATTATTGCTTGATTATCACAATTCATGCAAAAGACGAAAATTGTTTATTTTCTTCTCATAGAACTTCACAAATTTTTTCAGAATTTTTTATCAACTTTGAAAATGCAACACTGCATTTTCTCATTTTTACCAACATAAGAAAATACGATATTAAAAAATTCTGAAAAAACTGAAAAAATTCTTAGAGTTCTATGAGAAGAAAATAAACAATTTTCGTTCCTCGCAGTTTTTCTGTAAAGTTGATAGTATTTGAATAAAAAATTATTGAAGATCAATTTTCGGCAATTTTCAGCAATTAATATCTTGTTAATTATTGCGAAAATTGAAAAATGGTAGAGGACTTTTCTTCTCAGTTTAATCCATTCTGCCCCTGTGCGAAAGACTTATCACTAATTTCCAAACACCCTATATATTTATCTCCAATTACAACTGATCCTAAGCTTCTCTAATAAGAGTACATTAGTGACAAAACGCTGAGTACTTTAAGCTTTATAAGCATAGTGTGTAAAGGGCAGTTAACAAGAAAACTATCTCTTGTCGCGGTTTGCACTGCGGTTTCGGTCTACACTCGTTGCATAATTATCCCATTTCAACTCTGTCCAATTATATTTCTCTACTTTGATTACCAAATTCGACTTAAGTTCTGAGCTTTTAGATGTGTTTTTTTTTTAACAAGAAATGTAAGTTTTATAAAAATTGTATTTTTTGCTTGTCATAATATATAAAATATACGTGCGATAATTTATATATCTAATAATCATCCGTTTCTCGTATATCATACTCTCATGGAAATAAATCGCTCGTATTGTACATTAAACAACTTTATTTAAAGACTTACAATGCTAAAGGTTAATCCCGGATTTGCAAAAATGTAGGTATGGTTTGAAGCGTGCGGTCAAAGAAAAAAAATTGAAAAAGAACTGTGAAGAATTAAAATCACGAAACAGAAAAATATAAAAATGCAATCTCTACTGAATACAAGAATTGACTTTTTCTGCGAACTATTACATTATATATCAAATATAAAATATATAAATATATGTTTAAAAAAAAAAAATTTTTTTTTTAATTATAAATTCCATGAAAAATTGCCTTATTTTTTAGATGCATAAATCCATAAATGCACTTAAATAAATGTATAATCATCATGTAACAAAGTAATTTATTGTTTTTTCATTATTGTTTCATTTCGAATAATTACAGATGAATACTTTCAAATGAAATAAAGTTTATTTCCTTTATAAGATTTATTTTGTCTAAATTAACCTTTTATAAAAGTTCTGCTCAGTTCCAGAAAAATAGACAACAAAATCTCTAATGAGGTATCATAAACAGTTTATGGACTACTTGAAATACTAAACGCGCTTCCATCTAATTGTGCGTAGATTAACATGTAATATGTATCATATAGCTCATAATTAATGGAATATGACGTCTGAACCTAAATGTAATAATGAAGATACCATTAACGTTTGTGTGTCGGAGTAATGTGATTCTTATCAAATAATTGAATTCCCAAAATCAATAAAAAAAGAAGTTTTATTCGCTATTTTGCGCTTACCAATACCGAGTCTATATATGTTTGAATAAAATGCTTTCAAAATGCTTAATCTCCTACAGAGATAAGTATAGCTTTACACATCAGAACTGCACATGTTCGTTAAAGCCTATTTACTGCAATAATTTCCTAAATTAAAATCAATTATTCATTGCCGTAAAAATAGGAAACAAATACAAATTAACTTATTACATTTCTAACATTAAATGTATATAAAAAAATGCTAACATTTGGCAGATAAAAATTTCGGATAAAACTAAGGATTTAATCCAAAAATATTATATATATTATACAAAAATAATCCTGTATTGTATAAAATGATTCGAGGAATGTTATCAATTTTTTTCTACCTTTTTATATTCACGAGAATTTCCGATAAGTATAAAGTCCAAAGAATATGAGAGTCTCGGTGCACGCTTAAATTAATGCAAACTAGTAGCGACACAGATGTTTTATTTTCATTAAAAGAAAGAGAAAAACCGTTCAACTCTTTTATTACATGCCACTGGCATAGCTCTCATCCGCATAATAAATTCTCACAATTGCTCAAACGAAACAGAACTTTCCTATTGAAAGAAAAATAGCGAGTAGATGGTAAAAATTCAGAGTAAAAACTCTCACGGAAAATCCGTACTCTCATGATCTCAAGCACCAATTTAACGTAATATGAAAGCGTTTAATAAATCGCGATGATTCTACAAGATGTACTTGAGAAAAATTTCTAGTTGAAAATGAACGAACCAGAAGATTCTGATCATATCAATCAAAATGATTATCTCAACTAGCATTATAGCAGATAGATTCAACTAGAAAATTTTAATTTGTTTATTTTTAATCAGAATTTTAATTAATGCAACCCAGACTCTTTTTCCAGTGTTAGAGGTGTGTGTTATCCCTCACAAGAGACATTAATCATGCTTATTCATTACTATACCATATTTCCATTATATAATATAAGTATATTATTGAAGACATGGTGCAATCTACTCTGGTACTGATTGAGGATTTGGTAGATGCCGGATAAAATCGTCGGAGGTATCGTTATCGCGGAATTGCACGGAAAAAATTACGGCGAAGGTAAAATCCGTGGGAGCTTTCCAACGCTTTTTCCACGTTTTTAATTAGCCCGATAGTAATCACGCAGAGCCAGTGCAGCTCGTTAAATTCTTACGCGGTATTCCGCAGTGAGCAACTTCTGGAAACACCTTCTGTCTCTCGGACGGTCGCAATAACCGTGACCTTTGCGAGATGTTCCGGTACGAAGTGCTTGAGAGGGAGCTTCAAGGTGTTTTCCCGAGTCGTCCGGGAAATCGCGCAAGCGACTCTCTTTGTGTAAAGGTCGGATTATTCCGAGCGCAAGCAGTGCGAAAGTGAAGCGCGATAGTGACTTTATCTCGAGGAAGAGATGAAAGAGAGACTATTCTTCCGGCGATAGTAACGCTTTGAATACTGATAACACTTGAATCCGCGAGTTTTGTCTTTTATGTCCGAGCAAAGATGTTATACTGATGTTACTCTTCATTCTATATAGAAAAAAGGACGCTTTAACGTTTTTCCGACGATCGATTCCGCTCTTCAACTGCACTTTAATGTACAACTAGGAAAGAGTCGGACGCTCCATCGTGTTTTAATATATTAATGGCATGGGGTGTGGCGAGAGAAATCAAATATTATGCAATCGATGATTCTCGAACAAATTATTGTGCAAAGAGCGTTTATTAGATTTTTTAAAATATGTATATATTGGATTTATACATTTTTATAATTTATTGAGAAAATAATTTATTGAGAAGACCTCGGTAGTCTAAAGGCTCAGGACGCTCGCACGGATTGCAAGAGATCCGGGTTCGACTCCCGGCCGAGGTAATATTTTTCGCAATAAGAATTAATTATTTACAGTTTTTAATATGTTATTCATCATTATTAAGATCGTTTAGAAGATGCGAATAAGCATAAAAAAATAGTTAAAAATTGCTAGTCAATTTTAACTCGTGATATTACTGCGGTAGTTTAGTAGAGTTAGCGTTTCAAGACCGGAAATTTTTCGGCGCGCGTTTCTGTGGGATACGTAGTATATAAATTCACATAAGAATCATACAAGCATTAAGATCCAGCTAGACCGTGTAAAGGCTTTGATTTCTATAGTTTATATATATATATATATATTAATTCGTTAACAAAAATAAAATTTTATCGTGTACTACAGCAATCACAGCTGCTCACTACGACGTTAGAAACGTGTTAAACGTCATATCGAGATCAAATAGTCGAACGTGAATTTTTTTAATAAATCCTTGTGCTGTGGTAGAAGGACGTGCGTTTGACGGTTGCTTTCAATCAAAGAGAAAGTAAGAAAAGAAGAAAAAACGCGGAACACGAGATGAAAAAATAATTTACGTCTCTCGCAAGATAACATCAAAGCATGGCGTAGCGTGAAGGCAAATCGATGCTTGTGCTACTATAAAACTTGGCTGAATTGCTGGCGGCGCTGAGATGAAATTACGTTGTCGTATTATAATACGAGATCGATGAATCGACGACATGACAGTCTCTTTTACTCTCAATGGTCCCGTAACGCGATGTGATTGTAAAGAAGCCATTAAAAATTTTGGCACGTATTCAGAAATATATCATTTCCACTCTCTTCCTGAAGATTAATTTATATTTCTGGCGCGATGTAACGTACACTTGAATTACAAGCACTTCAAAGGGTGTCGCTTCTACGTCTCGAACATCGAAATAAAAATCGAATGATAAATGTCCGAATTATTATATTGTAAAAAAAGCACTTATAAAGTTCTTATACGTCTCCTGTCGATCAGAAAACAGATTGTTAACTTTTAAGTAAGTAGGTGTTCTAAAGATATGCAAGTTAATAGGTAAGATGCTCAGAACAATCAAAAAACATTTTTTAAATTTTAGTTATATTTTTTACTTTATATATTTTTACTTTATATAAAGGAAAAATGTATAAATAACTTTAAGATTTCTAGGCATCTCAGCAATACTTTTTATTTTCCTTTCATAGAACAAAGTTTCTAAGAAAATTATGCCAGGAGTACTATACCTGGCTATCCCACGTACCCATTTGAAAGTTAAAATAGTATAACACATGCTAAAATTTTCAGGACATTTCCGGAGTTACTGGATTTTTTTTCTTGTCAGCGTCTACAATATGCCTGTTATGGAATTATCAAAGAAATTTTGCAATTGCAAACAAGACGAGGAAATTTTAGGTGCACTGATAAACGATCGCAGCGTAAAAACATCCGCGTGGCATGCAAAGGTTGCGTACGTATACACGTGGGTTCTGTCGGGGGCGGCACCCAAGTAGGTCAGACTCTGTCCTGACCCAGATGATTGCAACTGGGTGACGTCACGGCCAACCTCCCTTAATCTCCCTCTCACCCGCCCTCGGTAACGTGCACCCTCGTCAAAGTAAGGGGTCGCGTTAAGCATCTTGGCCAAGGTGGCTAACTCATCGTTTCTTTTCGCGTATCGTCTTCCCAAAGCTCTTTGGATCATCCCGGCGAAAGCTCCAGGATAGCAGATTAGAATGTACGTGCCCTACGCGAGAGCTTACGCTCACGTACGTATCACGCCGCACGTGGAGGCGATAATTACGCGAATAATTATAGACGATGCAGCGTAACGGGGTGGAAGGGAATTATAAGCGAGTTGATCATAAATCACGCAGATTTATTTTCAACGCACATATCCGCTTTTGGCGTTACATCGTAACGGCGAGCGCACTCGAAAATGTACATACGCGATCGTAAAATTCGTGGCGATTTGCTATCGCGAGTTTTATTTTTCAGGACAATAGTACACAATCATACGAGTAAACTGTTTGCTGTATAAAGAATGTAGTGATGGTATCGTAGTTTAAACAAACTACGGAATAATCAGCGTAGAGCGAGGCGTAGAGATTATTCATATCAAATATTATCTTTCTACAACTGATACATGGAATGTTTGTAAACTGATGGTAAACAATCGGGAAAGAGGCGATTGGAAAAAAATAAGTCGAAAACATAGAATAACATTTTTCGAGAAAATCGATTTTAAATACTTCGGATACATGTGCACTCAACTATGTCTTAACTTAATGGATTTTGTTGTAAACTATTACCTCTCCTTATATTTGTCGTAATTACTGTACTGAGTAACCGAAAATATATGATACGAACAGATATTCATGCACAATAATTTTATTATTTCATAAAAATAATAAATTCTATTATTTAATAAATTTTATTATTTTATATAAATTGTTGCTTTATAAACTTTATTACCTTAAAAATTGCTTTCGAATACGCAATTCTGCTCTTTGTAAATTTCTATAAATGTTTTCTAACATGTTTGGTGTTTTCATTTATCAATTGAATCCGCATCTGGCTGACGAATATTTAAAGCCGATTTTGCCGAAAACAAAGCTTCGTATGGAAAAATAACGTAATTCAATACCTATGTTTTTAAAAATCAAACTAATTTTATTTCTATAAAATTTTATTTCTTTAGGTCTCCTTCAAAATATTCGAGCACAAGGCTTGGCTCTTAATACAGCGCGGAATATAAATTACATTTCCGCAAAATTTAAGACATTATGCTGCTATTACATCCGTCATATGCTCGAAACATCAACGCCGGATGTTTATTATCCATTATGAGGAAAGCAGATACCTTCATATTCAACAAAATGGAATTCATTAGCACGATATTAAGTAGCTGATTTATATTCTTTATCGAGTTTCTACGGCGTTACCTTATTAAAAGTGATGTAACACAATGGATGTAATTTTTTTACGCCGCGCAGACAAGATTTTCTATCAAATAGAGTGAGGCAAAAAATGTGCACTTTTTATAAAGAAGGTATTACCAGCTGGTAATCGCTGGTACGCATCTGGCAATCGCGCTACTAGAGTAGTAGTAAGGAATAGTCATTAACTCAGAAGTGAACATCGACAAAAAAATTCAACTTTCTTTTACTTGTATCTCCTCGCGTATTCTTGTTCGTAAGATAAAACATATTCCGCTCTCGTAAAAATCATTCCGTGGAGATTACTTTGTTACGCGCTTGGGACTGCCCATTTTTCAACGTCATTCCGTTGAACCATTTTCTCTCAGTAGAGACTAGAACGGTTTCATTAATCAAAGATACAATACAATCAACATGAAGAGCAGATGCGTATTAATTTAAATTTCGTGTTTTCGAAATGTTTAATTTCAGTTTACATACGGCTATTACCACGATTTTATCGATTTGTCTATCTTAAGACTAGATTGTTCCATCTTTCGCTAAATTTCAGCTGACGCGCTCTCTTGCTTTGACTTTCATTCTCTTTTTTTGTCCATTAAACAAATTGCTACATAATTTATTTAAAGGTGGAATAACCGGCCCTTCAATTACTGGTGATAACATAGTGAAATGAGATGAGGTAAATGATCCCGCTATTAAGTCTTGTATTACTAGATGCATAGCAGAGGCCGTACCGGAAGCAGCTAGAGTATCTAGTACGGCCCTTGTATTTGCATAATACATCAATCGGATATACGAGCGCCACTAGCAAAGGGCTTGCATGTGACATTTTGCGTATGATGTACCGAACTAGTATATATCAATAACATAGAATAGATCCCATTTGTATCAGTCGATTGCGACTGCCCACAAACATTTTTTTAGCGAATACTGATGGTGGTCAATATCGTTTACGTGCTGATAATAGCGAACGCATTTTTCACGCAAGTGATAGCGTTCAATATTCTTCATATACCATTAACCTGCGATAAAAAATTATTTTAACGATTTTAGCTATTTTATTGTACTTACATAATATTGTATATGTATAATCGGATCATACTAAATCAGAAAGTGAAATAAAATTGATAAAAAATATTGACTATTTCCAATTTGCTATAATGTCTCGAAAACGAAAAATCATACCGAAACAAAATACATAAAGCTAGTTGATACTTTCGTATAACATTAATTTTTTAAAATGCTGTCAATGCTGTAACGTCATGAAACCTTCAAAATTATCGTTTTTTGAATTATCGTCTTTGCGCCATCTTTTTTAAAATTATAAGCCAGATTTGGGAAACAGATTCAGCGCATGCAAAAACTACGATAAAGTTCATTCATGCAATAATCCAAAAGTATAAATTCGCAGGCTAGTAGTGTATTTAATGGAAGTATAATTAATCTCCCCTATCGATAACAATCGCTGTTCTTTACCTACGAGTACTGATAGTACTCAATATTTTCCTGGCAAATAGTACTTATGCTTTACATATCATTAATAGTGATAAGTGTAACTTCTGCACATGATAGCAACAATCATGATAGTAACAAATAATTGAATAATTTTCAACGTTCGCAAAAGATGTGTAAATACACCCTGAGTATTTCCGCCCCCGATCGACCTACCCCGTTTGGCGCCTTGCGTAGGTCGAAGGGGTGTCCTACGCTGCGGTCGATACTCGCTATGTTTGCGCGGCCTCGTTTCAGATTCCTCTTTATTCCCACAAGCTTCAGTTCTGCCATTTTTTTACACGAATGTGATTTAAGTCTTTCGATTCGCAGATGAGACGATAATGTGACAATCTGCGTTCTCGTTTGCGCGCATAATCTTCCGTTTTATCTGCTACGAAACTGTCCTAAGTCATATCGATATATTATAGACATTCTCTCTTCCTCTCTCTCTCTCTCTCTCTCTCTCTCTCTCTCTCTCTCTACTATAGTTATTATAGATGTCGAGCAATTAGCCTCACACTCCTGACTGAAGGTAGAAATTACCATTCGACTCTAGAGAGATCCCGTGGGAAATATAATAGTCCCATTGACGTATTTTAACAGATATGGAGTTAACTCTTTCTCCAGTAGACAGTTGAGAGAATTTAATATTTAATTTCTAACGATATAATTGTTGTTAACTATCGATAAAAATTTCATATCATTTCAAAGAGTGAATTTTGAAACAAAAATCAAGCAACCGAATTAAAGCCCTTATTAATTATATTGAGAAAAACGTACAATTTTTGGTCTAGATAAGATTTCAAATTTTATCAAATGCTGGTCGACCTTTTACCTGATTGTGTCTGTATTGTACGTGTAATGAAGGGGAATGACATGCACAGCGCGAATGTAACGCGTGCATTACTCCATTATCTCTCGTGGGACAGACACGATCTCACCTTAATATCATTAAAACTACACGCTTGGTCCCTGTGCTCAAGCAAATTCTCGACAGCGTACGGCAACTCTAATGGTCGTTGCTATTTGTGGTCAAAGTTAAATTTGAATATTCTTGATGACAAGGCATGCTCGCCCATTGTTAGTTAGTCTTGTTTAGGCTGTCCGACCTGTTCAAATTTACAGCGCAAATGCATAATGTGATTTGCTTCGCATAGAAAATATTCTTTAATATTACAATTTATGAACATTTGTCTTTTTCTCGATACATAAGTTACGTAATAAACATTAAATATATATAGATAAAAATATGTATTAAAAAAAGAAATCGAAAAACAATAAAGTCTAAATAAAACGATGAAAATGAGACGGATAATAAAACGCGCGATTGGATATCGTGCAATTAAGATAATTTTCGAATTATTCGTCTATCAGAATGTCTATCTAGAGTATCCGGACTGCAATAATCAGTTGCGGTCAAAGCGTCATCGCCGCAAGCCAATACAAACGATGGATCCATATATTCTCTGTTATCATCCTCTGTTATTGGCCCATGTAGATCAATAGAAACTGTTGATTAACAATGTATATCTAGTTTATATCACATGTAAATATAAATAAAAAATGTGTCATCACAAATTCTAAAGAAAAAATTTTATGTGGCCAGATGATACATATTGACACATAAATTTCACTCAAATGTCATTCGCGTGGGTTTCTATATATAATATTCGCGTTCCTAAAGTAAATATGAAATAAATTAAATTTGATAATATATTAACAATTATTATAATTTGCCTGTCGCATTGTATACAAGTATTATAATTCTCTGGAGTCATCTATTTCTATATTAATAGATATATTTAATGAAGCACGCAAAGTAATTAAAGCGTTCCGCATTCCACGTTAACACAGAAAATATATCGTGACTTCGATACGTTAGCTCGTCCTGAATACCATGGATTCCAGTCGTGCTGACAAAATTCACGCGCTCTTAACTAGTTTGATTCGAGCTTGAGAGCCCCAATGAGTGTGAGATCGTTGCAGTTTAATTAATATCAAGCGCAACGCAATAAGAGCGAGCGGCCAAAGACGCTCGTTTGTGCAGAAGCGTCTCGCGGGCGCGCCGCTTTCAAGTTCAAGGCTGCGCTCGGAAAGCAGCGCAGTTACGGACTGCAACCGTTCCCCTTAACGAGACACCTGTCATAGCATATCACCGATGGACATGCAGAGAAGAGTCCACACACGGCACGGGGAAATCTTTACACAGCCCGTAAAACCGTGTTATACAGGCGATGACGGCAAACTAGGACGCGGTTACATTTGTCGACACGAGGATAACTCGGCGCACAGGGCGGTAATGGAGAAAGAACAGCGGCATATTGGAACACGGATATAGTGGGTAGCAACAGTTTTGACTTTATACCACGCGAAGAATTGATAGGTTTGACGAGCGAGAGCCAATCGGTAAAAAAAAAGTTCCATCGATTGCGATTTACATAAAATAACGTAAAAAAATCGGCAGTTTAGTACATAAAAAAAAAAAAGGAAACAATCCTGCTCTATAATTCCTCTGTAAATTTAATCAGAGAAAAATCCGACGATCATTTTAGAATATAAATTCACAGTAATTCAACTGGAAAATTAAGCCAAGCAATAAATGCGGAGAAGGCAGTATATCGAGTTGACGTAATTATATTACGTTTGATTGTGTCGAGAAATTTTCCAATCAACGACGCAAATATTTTTGAAAAAGACATTTCTTTACATTACATACTGCGAATCCTTGGAGTATGCAAGCTTCATAAATTATTCATCATATATTCGTAGACGCAATCAAATTCCTCGACTCTCGCACAACGTTTAAAGTGACATTATTCCGCACGTGTGGAAGAGATAGAGGATAGAATAGCGAAAAGTAAAACGAGTTTGCGAATGCAAATTGTCGACGAGTTGACCTTTTAAAAGAACTGCATGTCGGGTTGTCGCTTTCAGCTTGTATAGATTATCGATTTTATCTGACACGAAAGCTCGATATATAAAATTTGATTACGCTACACCTACGGTACTTTTTTTCTCGATCTGCAAATGACAGACGTTAACTGAATTAATAGAATTTGCCTAATGTAGTAGTATCATGCAAATCATCTTTGTGCAATCCGTGATAGTTGTAGATTAAAACAGAAATTTTTTCACACTTCGCACAAATTGAAAAATTGTTACATGGACTTTATGGTAATTTTTGTATAAAATCTAGAAAAAATTTGTATGTAATTTTTCTCGGATTAATTTTCATTACTTTTACAAGTATAGAAAAATTATCAAGTAATCCTTACACTTTAATATCTTCAAAAAGTATTCATAAAAATGTATATTAAAAAAAGAAAAAAATAGACATAATTATTTAGCCACGTGCTTCTATTATTATTATTTAAAAAAAATACTCAGGAGACGAATGACCTATGAAGGATATAAAATAGGGAGAAACTGCATGAATGATTAATTGATATCATCCAGTAATCGCTCGTAAACATATTTCGAAAAACATTCAGCGAGCTGAGAAATGAGTTGGAAAATAAGAAACGATAATAAAAGGAAAATAGCCGTCCTGATGCTTACCATAAAAGAGTTGACAAGAAATTTGTGTCACAACATAATTTGGTAAGATTACGACGACCAAGTAATTCACTTTCGTTTTTATTTTAGCGTTGAGAGATAACTGAAATATTATGAAACACTATTTACAGCAAACGAAATCAGCTCTTACGATGCCCACGAGATTTTCTTGAAAATTCGTTTTATCTCTCTCTCATAACTGATTTATTCCTTAAACTTTAAAATAATAAATATATATTTTTAAAATAAATAATTTTTATAATAAAAAGAGATGAAAATTTCAACTAATTTTTTCTGTGGTTATAAATGAGTGACAAAGGAATGTTGCACACACAAGAAGATAAGTCTTGCAAACGAGCTTATCGTTGCGCACCACTGATCCTACGATTTACCTGGCTCGTGTAAGGATTTCGCCGTTAAATCTACGAGATTGTGCATCTTCCTGTCGCGGCAGGAACAGGAATGAGATAATTGAACTCGATTTAGAGCAGAAACGATCCTGATTCGCGTCCGTTGCGTACTTGATGCAGGAAAATGAGAAAACTTTCGATCTCGATTAACAGCAGATCGACTGCAGCCTCAGCTGCGAAAGGCATTACATATTCCCACGCGTACCTTTCATAGAACATGGAACTTCGACTTTCGCGTTGATATTTCAGCAAACTCTCCTTGCGGATCTCCATAAGAAGTATCATCCTAAGCATTTTCGACGCCTATTCAAGATCGCAGTACATGGAACAGGAATTCTTTCAAGCTTCGTAAAAATTCGACGTCTCAACAGTAAGAGTACGATTAAATCTACCTTTTAAATTCAATGTGGTTTTGTAGACTCTGAAGTATAGAATATAAATAGATCGTTTAGATCATACTATTAATTTTTTTACGTGCTGTACTATATGAATTAAATAGAAAATTGAACACCATGTTACATTTTCATATTCTTGTTGTCGGATACCAATGTGGATTTCTATGGACGTAACAATTCACCAATTATCGAGTTATGAAATATCGCAAATACATTTATCAAGGCATTGCAATTTAATGCATCGACAACATTTTAATCTTCGAAGTTTGAGAAACAGCGACGTGATATTATCAGTAAAATTCATTGAGAGACTTTATGCGATATTGAGTTTCGAAGCGGATTATGCATTATTGCACTCGAAAACTTAATAGCTGATTAAATGGCAATTAATTTGCTATGATTATGTATAACATACATAATAATGCAAACTGCGTAGGCAGATGCATATTGAACTTTCATATTTTAATTGTTGTCGTCGGTTTAAATTAAGTTCAGTTACTATCAATCAAATCAAGTGAAGATAGCAATCGCAATTCGCATATTTTCTGTTTGCATGCACCATAATTTATTTTTCTGTTCTAGGCATCACGATAGCTTGCTTTCGTATTCAACGAGAATACCACACTGTTCACGCTCGTCATTTGTTATAATAATGAAACGTTTAATTACCGTTACTCTCGCTATGCTCGATAATGCATAATGAATGATGGCTGTGCTAAAAGTGTTATTTGCATGATTTATACACATGTGTATTCACAGCAGAACTATTTTCAATTGTCTCTAAATATTAAAGAAATAAAACATTTTTCTGTGTATTTATTCATAGGGATTTGTAACTGCCAAGCCACGTCTAACGCTCTAATATTAGTCGTCAAATAAATTACGCACGACACCTAAAAATTTGACATCAATGAACTTTTTGTTAAAAAAAAATATATACTCGAGCATGTGTAAACCGTCGCGACGGTTAGTCGATACAATGGCGAACGTGTCTTGCAATTAAATTCGGTTAGCACTTTTCAATGGTGTTTTATTATTTAGTGCACCGCCGGATGTGACGGATGTGACAAAAATTGCCTGCTCTCAGCATTACAAAGCTACATAAAGGTGGAGGCAAAATAATTCAACGATTGATTTTTATCTCGACGAACGTGTTTCTTTATAGGTTGATTTTTCATTCTGTTTTTATTGTGCGTACAAAATCAATCAAGAACAAATTATTCTTTTTGATAAATTTTTCGTTTAACTGCACTTTTGTTTAAATGATTTTATCTTCACTAATTTTGAAGATTAATGTACAATTTAATTGAGAAAATAGGTACATTTTTTAAATATCATAGTTTACAAAAATATAAAAAGAAAATTTACTTTTTCTTAATTCGTCAAAGCGTATGCGCTCTCGTAAAGAAATAAAATCTGCGAGTAAAAAACAAAATATAGCTCAAACAAAGCTATTTGTTGTGTGCATATGATTAACGTTGTACTGACGACATCAAAGAATTGCAAATAAAGGTATTTCATCCGTGTCAAAGCGTTTGACAATTAATGTCAAAGCGTTTGGCGTCAGTACTATAATTAATTACTAACAAGTTATGCAAATTTTGATGGGCATATTCTACAGTACTTTTTTTTAAGTAAAATTTTGCTTTTCTTTCTTTCAAAGCACACACAAATAAAATTACACAAGTTCGTTTCTACAAAATATTTTAATAAAAATTCAAAAATAGTAAACGAGTCTCTTTTTAAGATTTTTTTTTAACACAAACTATAGAAATCAAAGCCTTTACACGGTCTAGCTGGATCTTAATGCTTGTATGATTCTTATGTATATGCGAATAAACATCAAAAATTTGTTAAAAATTGCTAGTCAATTTTAACTCGTGATATTACTGCGGTAGTTTAGTAGAGTTAGCGTTTCAAGACCGGAAAATTTTTCGGCGCGCGTTTCTGTGGGAATTATATTATTTTTTTTTAAACTGATACAAGTTTTGTTAACAATCTCGAAATACATGTGGTCTTATAAAATATACATACATTTATTATATTTCAAAATGTATTCTTCTGTTTTTGAATAAGATTCAAATGTGGCTCTCTTATTTATATTCCATCAAAATAAATGGTCCATTAATTCGTCACGCATTGCTTGAATTATGCATTAAATGCTTGAATGTGTATTGAGGTCATGCTGGTCCATATTTATTAAAATGGACCAATCGTCAGTCACCACGCAACCTTGAGTTGATATATTAGTAAAATCCGCTGGCATCTGGAATCGACATTCGATACACGCGGCCAAGGAAGTGCATAGAAGAGGAAGAAGAAGAAGAAGAAGTAGAATATCGTATGCGTAGAATGAGCGTAACGGTGAGCGAAGAAAGTTCAAGGCTCTCGGGCCATCGATTCTCATCAGCCCCATAGCGGTTCTGCACCGGCGAAGATAGAACAAGAAAGAAAAAGAGAAGAAGGGTCACTGTTGTTTCACAACGAGGATAAACAGGTGTACGTCGATGCTATACGTCATTGTAAAGAAGCGAATACCATGTCACAGTATCCAACATGGACGGTATGAGAATATGCAGGCGATATTTGATAAAAGAACAAATAATTTTTATAAATAAAATAATGTTACGGTAAGATAAATATTTTATTTATCGAGAACCAATATAAAAATTATTTTTAAAAATTATTAAAAAAATCTTGCGTATATACGCGATAAAAAATAGAAAGTAAATTTATTTTCAGTACAATAAAATTATATTAAAAATAATATAACTGCAGTTTAACGAGTCAAAGAAAAATGTAATGGCCGAGAAAATAATAACTAACTTTCGTTAAAGAAATTATTGGAATCATCATCAACAGCAATTAAATGCCACCAGTTATAAACGATCGAATAAGCAAAAAAACGGCACTAGATCTGATTAAGCAGCTATTCGCACGGAGAGAAAGGCAGGCATCAAGAGAAGATTGTTGAAGGCCGCGAGTGACCTTGCTGTTATCGCCAGCTTTTCGCGGAAGTCATATACAAACCGCGAGATGCTTGTGGTAGCGGCGGTAGTGTGAGTTAGCTCCGACCGTTACCGTAGTCGGGGTCCCTCAAACCAAGAGGGTGGCGTTGCGGATCAATACCAACTGCCCCTATTCTTCAGCTGTGTATGCACGTCGCGCGTAGTCTCGCGCGACCGAGATAGATTTGATAAGCGCGTGCACGTTCTTCTTCTTATTAACAAGCATCTGATCGTTTCTATGAAATTTTGTGTATGTACTGCATAATTTCGTGACGCAAAGTGCCCGATAAAGACCGTAACAACGTTTCAGGGTAGATTCCTGAGATTATTTTCAACACAAAAATCCTAATATTAAAAAATGTCGATATAATAGTTTTGGAATTTTAAGTATTTAAAGTTAGCGAATATAGCTACGGGTCATATTGCCTAAAGTTCGCGCGTTCAGGAGTGGTACAACGTAAAATGCCAACCACATCTGAACACGCGAACTTTAGATGGTATGATTCGCTAACTTTAAATGCTTATAATTCAAAAACTATTATAGCCTCGACATTTTGGTATTAGGATTTTCGTCTCAAAATAATCTTAGGAATTCCCTTAAATTGTTACGATTTTTACTGGATACTCTGTACAAATTTTGCACGCGTGTATACAATTAATACTCACTTACGATTCGTAAAAAGAGAAGAGAGATTCCGCCGAGGGCTGACTAGACGCGGCGAACCACTACTGGCTCTCTCACCGTCGTCTGGTTTCGCTAGCTTTATATCCACTTGTTAACTAGTGACTGCGGTCACACCAGACAACTAAACGCAACATTAAAACCCGTAGCTAAGTTTTCGATCTATAACGAATTATTGTGAACAATATAACAATGGGTAATTACGCGCATACGTGAGATAAATGAACAATTTGCTCCCTTAGGATTATTATCTATTTTCTAACTAACGAGAAAATAATTTTGAAATTCATAGAAAGAAATATTATTTATTCATGCACGACGGAACAAGTCATTGTGCTTGTCCGAGATAGTTATAACACGCGGAAAACTTTTAATTTAATTCTCGAGTTCTGGAAGTATAAGATAAAAGTTACATAAGTATTTTTCTCAGAATTATATATATTCTTAAGGTTTAAAAAAGGAGTCATTCTTGTCGGTAAGACAATAACATCTCGCGACATTATACATTATTACGCTCATTCGCAATTTTGAGATCGTTACAAAAATTTCCTAAATAAAGTAATTTTAGTCGTGATAAATTTTAGATTAATTTTAGAGACTTTTTATCTCTATATAAAGCACGAAAAAGTTATGAAAATATTAATTGTAAACAAAGTCTCTTGCTTTTAACGAGTTTCTTCTAACGTTCTTACCCGATATATTATGTAAATGTAAATAAGGTTTGCGCTACTCTATAAATATCCACTAGATTTTCAGAAAAGAGGATTGCTAAATAGATGCGTTTTACATGATCGGATATGTAGGAAAGAGGACAAAGTGAGTTTTGCAATATCATCTAACTTGTCTCATTATTAGCATCAAACTTTGGAACCACCAGTCATTGTAATTCAAAAGCCTATACATGAATAAATTTTAATATGCAATATAATACAACTGAATAATTTAACGTTTTCGCGGACAAAGCATGTGAGCTTTTCTATATATTGTTGTTCATCACATGACAATAATAGGTATATAAAATCTACATAAATTAACATATAATTTCATTAAATGTATGAATTAATTAACAAAAAATTTTAATATAACAGGTAGTAAATTAAAATTAAAAAGAAAAATTAGAAGTTTTTCCAAATATACAATATATATACATATATGTGAATAAAATAAAAAGAAATTACTATTTAAAAACTTAATTATATTATAATATAATTATTGATAATCTTGTATATTTTAATGTATATTTGCACAATTGTATGTGTATGTTGAAAATTATTTTATTATTTCAAATATGGATATATAATACACACATTGTATGTATTTTATCCCTTACAAAGTCGGATCACTATAGTGACCGAGCGATTCCCGTCCGTGCAAGTTTCTTTGAGTCTTTCGGTAATTATAAATTATACTACATTTTATTTTTTTCCAAAATGAAGTTTCAATATTTATTGCAGAAAGTTGAAAGTACGTTGATGAATTTTTAGAAATTTTTTTAATCATTTTGAAGGTGAAAAGAACGGATTCTAGTGACCCATGTTTGTACGGACAAGACACCAAATTGTACCTTGTATTGTAAGGGTTAAAAAATGTTTGATAAAAGCTCTTTATATTAATACAAGAAATATATTACAAAAACATGGCACTATGTTCATTAATTCGACCTGTATCTTATCAAATACAATACGTATCAAAATTACATATAATTTAAAAACGGTGTAAAAAGTGCCAAGAAATTTCACAAAGAAGCACTACTCTGATGATACTGATCACGATAGAAAGCAGAAGTGGTTGTTGCCAGGAAATAATAGTGCGCATCGATAATGTATGTAGGTATACGCGATATGCATAAATCTCTTTTCAAGATCCCTGCCAGCAAAAATAAAGATATGAACAGACAATGTCTGTGAACGATAAAGTGAATGATGAAATATTTTATCGTTTATTTGGTACACGAGATAACGCCCGCGGCGATGTGAGATCGTAGTACAAAGTAGATATCACGTGAACACCAATATCCTTAACTTCTTATTTTTACGATCGCGGTCGAAAAATAAAATTTTTGTGATAAAATATCATCAGTTATATAACTCCAAACCTACAAAATTTAATAGATTTTTTTCCAGATTTCCAACAAAAATTATTTCCGTATATAATAAGAAAGCATCTCGTATCGGACATAACGCGAAAAGAATTAATTAAAGAAAGAATGATGTGAAATAAGAAAATAATAAAACGAATGTGTGTGTGTGTGTGTGTGTGTGTGTGAAAGATTTTTGTTCCGCAATAACGACAAAGCGAAATCGAAGAACAAGAAATGAACACAGAACACATGAATCGTGAACGTAATATAAATTGCTGATTAAATAAACCTGTTTGACTTGAAACCTGTTCAATTTGAGACTAAGTTGATAACGTAAAGTTACGGATAAATTGCTTCGTATTCAGCTACGGGATAAAATTACAACACATCATTATAACAACAGCAATCCTGTACCATCGCTCGCTTCGGTGTCTACATAATTCAATAATAAAACACGCGATGAGATAATGAACGAAAGCATAGAATCTTGTCACGTATAGACGTGATCGTATCTTCAGCGACATCATGTGTTTCGAAACATCACTGTCATTGACAGCTTTGTAAATCTATAAAGAGTAACAAATTCAGTGCATTCGCGATTTTATAAAACGCAACGGAGCATCTATGAAAATAAAAAGAGCAATAAAATCGTCCTGCTTTAAAGTGTAACAGAAAATGGGTCGACGGGTACCACCGCCTTTTCCGGAAGATATTAATAACAGTATCGACTTGGGACTATACATCTACAGAGAAAATCTGCAAGATATGCGATCCGTTCATTTTTAATCTAAAAGATAAATTTCTAGACGTAACTGAAAAAAAACGAACGCAAACGCAAATGGATGCATTATTACATAAATTTACTTTAGTAAAGTAGCTTCGAACTTGATTTTAAATAAACAAAACAATTTTATATAAGTAAACTATTACTAATTTAATATAACTCAGCCAAATAATATCTGTAAAACGAATTGATTGAATGATAATAACGTGTATGATAACGTGTAAAACGAAATTTCCTGTCAATGTTATCGATCGCAATCAATGACACACAAACGTAAAAAGCATATACGCGTGCGATTTTGATATACATTACAGCGTTCCTGTAATTCCGTATTATCGAACACAGACGCGATGCTTGTACATTCGATGAGGTCTCGTGTCGTTTTGTTTGCCGATGCTTGTCACGTGATAGTACCTATTCAAAGGACATCCAACCTGTAACGTTGGTTACAACGATAATACATACTCGACGGTACCTGGTAACAGCGTCGAGTAAATTTATTATACGCGGAAATTTATGCTCTCTTCATATACCAGTGTGTAATTTAAATTTATATAGTTGAAATTAAAGCCAAAGTTTAAGGGCCAAAATTGTAAGCTTGATATGATACATCGTTAAAATTACTGACTGTACTATTATGGTGTTGCTATTCGCAATAACTACAAACGTTATAATTAAATTAATTTCATTATTTTGATAAATAATTATACGTTATATTTAAAAATAATATAAAGAAAAAGAAATAAACGTCATTATGATGTACGATCCTATCTTGAAATTTTGTACTTTTAAAAAGTACTGTTTCATTTCATTTACGTGAATAGTTGCAGCTTCGTTATATTAATGATGCATCGACAAGCATCAAACTGATCAAACGACATTGGGTATCCCTGGTGTGCAAACCGTAATCGAAGACCATCGCGGGACAAGTGGATGCTGCGTACGCGTGGTGCACCGCGGTCTCTTGAGAAATTACACGTCACGTGCATGTGAGTACCGGAGAACGTGCAAGTGGTTGCAACAATGGTAAATCACTGCCGTTAGAAAACGTACCCGACAGGAAGCCGAGAAAACTACGACTCTATTCGATAGTTCTCATCCCTTTTATCGCGTCGTATTATTTATTAAAACTTTATTTATCAAACGTATAAATATAAAAAATATTAACTTGACGAAGGCCACTAAAGAGTGGAATATATTTTTCTGAAGATTAATTGAAGTTGAAAATTCGCAATTACGAAAATGTCGAGGTTGCAATAAATTTCGAGATAAACAATCGAAGTGGACCAGTAATATCGCATATAGAGTTATTCATGCTCATAACTGTATCTGTATTACATATCAATCTATCATTTTTAATAACTTTCAGCTCAAATATATTGGCTTTTAATCTGACTACAAACAAAAAATAATAGAAAGGTAAAAAATAAACTTGATTTAGTAAACTATATAATACTGATCAATCCACTTTAGTCGCATATAATTTGGAAATTATTGCGACTATTTTCATCATATAAAAAGTTTTGATTTTTCATTAATTTCCAAAATGTGTACTGTTAAGGTAAATAATACAATAATTATAACAGATCCTCCTATATATCGACCAAATTATACAAACTATTATTATTTTATAATCAATTACTATTAATTTGTAATTATTATTAATTCAGTTATTCTCTCTATGTAGAAGTCATTATACATGTCAGGTACGAGTTAATCTATTATAAAGAGAAACCATTTGACAGCGCGAATCCATTGATTTTTCCGAAGCAATATACACCGTGATAGATAAATCCATCGTGTGAAAATCGCAATGCGAATCGCATAGCGGTGCGCTTTAAAGACCTATATTTCGCACGCCGTTTTAGGCTATCGCAAACTTGTATCGTCCAATGGCCGAAAAAAAATACAAGAGGCGAATGAGCAAAAAACCCCCAATAGCCATTCACAGTAACCAGAGTATAAATGCGAAAGTGGTTCCTTCGGCTGCACGCATCGTCGGTTAACGTCAGCGGTCTGCACAATTTCGAAAAAGAACGCAGAATAAATTTTGTCCATTCGCGCATTTTCAATGATTTATCGTACATGAGAGTTCGTCAATATCAACATTTCTTGCTTGGCACATATGTACAAAATGTATGCACAAATGCAACGACAGCAGGCTTTCTGATCGATACGAGTTTCCACGGTCGGTGACAACCGTTTAAGTATAGATGACACAATAAATAAGAACTTGACATGTTGATTTTTAAAGCGATTACAGAAGTAGCGATATGTCTATTAGGTATTACACGCATTGTTTTCCCTCTAGAGTCAATTCTATGAGAATTTTACTGAATTATTATTTCAAGATGTCAACTTGAACTTTATTGAATTTATCGTATATATGTATCGTATATGTACAAAATGTATGCACAAATGCAACGACAGCAGGCTTTCTGATCGATACGAGTTTCCACGGTCGGTGACAACCGTTTAAGTATAGATGACACAATAAATAAGAACTTGACATGTTGATTTTTAAAGCGATTACAGAAGTAGCGATATGTCTATTAGGTATTACACGCATTGTTTTCCCTCTAGAGTCAATTCTATGAGAATTTTACTGAATTATTATTTCAAGATGTCAACTTGAACTTTATTGAATTTATCGTATATACACTTGGGTGAGTCAATAAGTAACCTTGACGTCTTGATTTCTAAGGGCAAAATTAAAGTTACTTATTGACTCACCTATATACTGAGCATTAAATTCCCGATGTTGCAAGTTTAAGTTTACGACGAGACAAGTCAGTTGACTGTAAGCACTTGGGAAGGTTGCTTTAATTTCCGAAATATAAACGCGATTATACAACACGTTTGCGGAAGTGCTGTCGTTTACGTATTTACTGAATTCTCATGAGCCATCGTATTCATGGATTGAATACATACTCATATATGTATCAGTCCGTACCATTACGAAAGAATAAATCCTACGAGCCGATATCGACAATGACAAAGCGCAGTGCCGATAAAAGGGGGAAAAAAAAACTACCACTGGGTTCACGAATTTCCGAAGAGCAGAAAAGCAAAAAGCAAATATTTGCGCAAATACGTTTTTTTTTTTACATCCACGGGAAAACATTTGCAAAATAAGTTTGCTCTTCTATCTAGTATTCCTTGCTTCAAATTTATCCATACTCACGTAGGATGGTGGCACGAGCGGCAAATGCACAATGTAAAAATTTCACATGCTTCGATGCATGAAAACATCGAATAATACGTGGCAAGAATATTAAAACTGCTATCAATTTGCTTGTGCACGTAACGGTACGAAACAAGCGCGCATAAATAGCTCAGTTATAATAAAAAAGAAGTAGTTCGAAGTAAAAACTACAGCAAAACACTTATCGATCAATTCCCAGAAGTTGGTATATGACTAATACATTAATTTACAAACGTTACAAATGAATGTAGGTTTAATATAAATAATAGGTTAATAATAATAGGCCAGTTGTTGCATCTACGTTATATCATCTTTGAATAAAATTTATAATAAATTATTCGTAATTAATGTATCACTATTAAACGTGATTGATACTAAATTGTATCTCAAATAAATCTCGAGGATATCTCATTATCCGGTTAAAATCGTCTGAACGATAGTGGTAACAAGGGTCATTAAAGCCGGATCGATCGATGCATTTACAGGATTATAGTGACAATGGAAAAAAACTCACGTTCTCTTCGACGGTCTTCTTGATTTTCGCGCTGGCCTCCACCACGGTCTTCCCAGCCTTGTTCACGGCGCTGTACAAAAACCCACCGAGACTCTTCGCACCAGCCAGTGCCTTCGTGGAAACTGGTGACAGAACAGGAAAAGTAAAATGAGAATAAATGCGACATTCGTGAGAGAGAGAGAGAGAGAGAGAGACAGAATTGTGCCTTCACAGTTAACTCAACATTAAAAGAAACACCGTTAAAGTAGGTCGTAGCTATTATATCAAAATAAACCGATGTGAAGTTCTATAATTATTTTTCTTTCAAATAAGAAAGATGCTATTATCGTCTCTTAGAAAATTAATTAAATAAAAACTTCAAGCTATTTAACTTAATTTTGTTAAGCTACTTCTTGGGAAATGCGAAAAAATCAGAAGTAGCTCGATATGAACTATTAAATAGCATCTTTCATTCATATCCATGTCGCTTTAAAAAAATTTCTTTTTCTCTATGCAATTTCTTTATTATACTTTAATTAATATTTTCTTTATTAGACAATTCTTCATTATAAACATAAGTTTAGCGTAAGAAAACATTTATGTATCATTTTAAAAAATTGTCTAGAAATTTAAAGTTTTAAGAAACGACATGAACATGAATATACATTGTGTGCATGCCATTTAAGAATTAATATCAAGTGTTAGAAGTTAGTGAAAAACATATTACACATATATATATAAACTAAAAAAAAATCCTAGTTACGCTATTACGTTAAACAAAGAGCCAAAGAATCAACGTGCGAGCAGCATCGCTGGCTATTCTAACCCGAATACGTCAGGTGGATTTCTCACGAGACTCCTTTGCAGAGAATTCTGACTTAGCCATTTATCACGATCCGATGAGAAAAGGAAATGGGCGTACGACGGTAGTGATAGGAGCGACCGGTGCAAATCGCTTTTCCGAAGCAAAATGTTACGAGATATCTGACGTTAAATATTATACTATCACCGTATGTAACGTTGGCTATGTTCCATTGCCAGATGTTCCCGACGTTTGATGTAAAATTGTTACAATGCTCCGTAGAGAAGCGAGAGAAATCTGGTTTGTAAAATCCATGTATTTATCTTTAATGGTCTTATTCAATATTCTAAATCGTATTCAATATCGATAAAATGTAGGTATTCAATATCTTTAAAATGTAGGTGACATGTTTAAGGTATCAGATGTACAATCTCTGCCTAAAAATGACTTAAAATTTGTATTTAACGATACAATTTTATAGTTTGAACGAAAATTTTCTTATTTTGTCGTAATTATTTTTTAAAATCTCTATACTTCTTATTTAAATAATTTTTGATCCAAGTTTTAAATTGTCGTAAAAATTTTTATATTACTTTTAAATACAATATAGAAAAATTTGTAATTTTTTTCATAAGTTGTTCATTTTGTTAAAAAAATGCTTGTAATACATCCTTAAATCTAAGTCGCAACAATATATGTGTATGTATATTTTCCACGTACATTTTAACCAAATAACGCAATAACAGGTTTTTTTCCTTTCAAACCCGTAGTTTGGAATTAAAATCACATAGTGTATATCAAGTTTAAAAAAAACGGATGCCCCCCTTTTCTTGCACATCCCATTTTACGTCCTGTCATATACGGTTAACACGAGGATAACGAATATTAACTAACAAACGGTATATATATCTCATCATTTATAGGATAAAAAATAAAATAACGTCCGCGGGAAAAGCATCGTTACATCATACACGACATATTGAAGAGATGCGCGACGCAATATACTTTGTTGTTTAAACCGCACTTCGTAAATAGATTGCCGTTTGATCGCCTAACGCATCGACAGCAAGTTATAGTGACATTTACACTTTCAATAAAATAGAAAACGATTCACCTTTTCTTATAGCTCAACTCGTGGAAAAGGTCGGCTGGTGTTGGTCGCAGCGTTTCAAACTGCAATGTCATAGCGTACTTCACCATATATACCAACATATTAACGTGATTTCGTCGTAACCTAAAGCATTTTTTAGCTAGTTTTGTGGAAAATCGTAATGACGAGGTTGTCCGCTAATTTAATTCGCAGATATTTTATTCAAGACGGTCATTACATTATTCAATCTCAAACTTTAATTTTTATATGTTCACATAAATCGTTTAAAAATTTCTGACGGAACATACTTGCGTAATATGCTCTCAATCAAAAGTAATAAATAATCCATTTAGACATAATTCTACAAAGGCATAAGCTAATTTTTTTAGATATCGAGAAAACGTGATATTTTTCTGAAATTTAAGGGAAAGGAATAACGGGAATAATAAAGATTTAGAGGTTTTTGACGAGAAAACTCTCAAGAGGAATCATGAACGAATGCAGTGGGCTGCTTTATACGAGCCATAGAAACGTAACTGGAAGTTAAGTCGCGTAGCTTTAAAATGGGACACACATTTTTTTTATATCACGTACTCCGCAACAACCGTAACGCTGCGATAAAACGACGTCACGTCTTTTGAAGGATATTTGAGCATTCGCACGTAGCTGCTCGAGAAAATTTAGGAAAGCGCGTCTTTAGCATACAGGCTAGGATATATAGAAATTGCCTCTGTATAACTTGGTTGCCTTCGCAAACCAAAGGCGATTTAATCAACCGGATTGAAGCACTTCAATTCGCGCAGCTTCATCCCTGCCTATCTTCATTTGATCCGCTCCGAGCAGGAGGCCATTAAAGGGAACGAATCAGCGTAAAATACACTGGCTTAGTACAACAGTGCACTATACAACAGCTTAATAACAGCTTCCAGCTTCGCAAGATACAGGTATATCGGATAATTGGTACCGGAGTCTAGGGGTCTAGATTACACAGCAGGCTTAACTCCTACTGAGGTATCTGAGGATCGCTAAACAAGTGTCAAATATCCGCTTTTGTCACGCCGAGATAATTTGTCGTTACATGGAAATCATGAATTACACCGTACGTGGGGGTTCCGAAATGTTAAGCAATTTTGGTCTTGCAGAAATCTTGGTACACAGCCAAGAGTAATGAAGAATTAATGGACTTTCAATTTTTAGAAAGAAAAAGATTATCTTCGAATAAGATCAGTCTTTTCTCTTTCATATACCATACTCTTAGAGTTTCTCGCTATTCTTGAATTTGGATTATACATATACATCAGAAGACACGGAAGAGTATCTCGGGTGTTACGTGAACATTTTATACTTCTTTTTTTATTTTAAATGACCCTCGAGACTGGCCGTGTAATGAAAAATGAACTAACTGTTGTCAAATACAACCGCTTAAAGAAAAATCCCTCAGGAGCTGGTTGACCAACGAAACCCGTCGTGATCAAAATATCGTAATTGCGGCGCAGATGATGTACGATACGTGTTTGTTAACAAGGTCTATCTCGTTTTTTTTCATAAAACAGAATTTCAGTAGCAACGAGAAAATTCGTCGATGTCGCCACTGTTCAACAAAAAAATACAAAAAAGTTTGCTCGGCCAATAGCGATGTCACTTGACAAACTTTCCCATGACAGAACTCCGATATAGACGTGACGAGAATCTTCTCTTACATGTCATTAGTAAGAACACATCTCACTTTACCGAAAACCCACGAAAGAGCCACGCGCGAAAAACTGACATTTTCGTCGTTTTGACTTTACTAACTTCACAGTACTTGTGGGACTTGCGTGCAAAGCTTTGATAAGATATCAATGATTAGAGTTGCCAACTCACCGATAATGAACCGGCCTAGCCTGTATTTTCACTCTTCGGTTGATTGCTGGTGTATTTTACTGACCCCGGTCCACAAAATGATGGTAAATTAAATTTGTTTTATGAAAAAGATTTTTTATAACAAAAATTTAGTTTTAAGTTCCATATATGCATTTTTCTCGCGTGGGTAAACAATTTTTTTTATGTACGCTAATAGCGCTGATAGCGCTGCGGCACTAAAGTTCTAGATATACTAAAGTTGCATAATCCTTTTGTCTAAGTCGAAATGCCAACAACTTTTCTATTGGCTATTTCGACCGCCATTTTCGATCTAGTGTTCACTGTCCAATAAGCGTCTAGTATATAATACAGTTATTATCGAAAATGGAGGACCTTTGCGCTACTTTGGTATATCTAGAGCTTTATGCGATCTCTCGTAATTGGCTAGACATTGGAACGTAGAATGTGTTGCACATTTATGTTTATTTTACTCTAGTTGTTTTTAGCAGATAGTCAGAATTCCAGATTTTAGTATCTGATTTGCTATTAATATTCAATTTCAATGCTGATAAAAACTAAAAATATTATTTTATTACATCAAGTATAATACCATAGAAAGAGAATACAAATGTATCATTACATATATATATATATATATATATCCATAGCTTTAACTGGTTAAAGATATAAATGCCGTCTGGCCGCTTTATATAATTCTCGTGCTTGAGCTTAGAAAGGTCGCATATATAGTAATGGGATTCCTTTGTGATATTAATGGCACAATCCTTATGTCATAGTCTCTTGTCCGATATATTCCAGGTTGATGACGTCGATAATTGTGTAATATGTCGGAAGATAGTGGTGACTAAGAACAATCATAAAGGAAGTGCATTACGTGATCACATATATAATGCTCCTTCGACCCATTAAGACGATAACAATTTTGCTACGCGATCTAATACAAGACCTATAATGTTATACACATACAGATGTCAAGTAGATACCTCTTACTATATATAATAAGGATACGTACTAACGATAACAATATAGACAAGATATAATGGATCTACGAAAATAACCTGCCAAAGCATACACAGTGACACTTGTCAAATAAATATAGCGGCATGTAAACCATCGACGTTTATTGGAAAAATATCCGTGAAATTGGAAAGCATTGAGGCGATAATCGCATTCGTTTGCTGACAAAATGGTAAGAGCAATCTACGAAATTACAACTACAGTCGAGAGCTTTCAATTATATGGCATACCAAGCGGCGCTTAATTAAATTGTGACCTTGCTTTTCTGTCCCCTGCGTTTGCGTCCCCAATATATTCTTAGAGAGAAAATTAATGTTAAATATAAAATTCACTTTTCGTTTTCTGCACTTTTTCCTGCTACTTTATATTAAGTCACTATACTGAATAAAAAAATATGAAAATTCAGACCTATAAGTCAGGCTAATCAGAGTCAACGCAGGTCAAAGAGCATAAGGAACTTCTTACAAAAAGAAAAATTTCTTCAATCAATTCGATGTTGTTGAATCATCTTTATTAAAAATCTTGAACGTTTCGATTTTCTTTCGAATCTTCTTCAACAATCATATTAATACTAATTTAGATTCTGCGATGAACGATATAGGTTACTCTCAGGTTTCCAAAACTGTAGTAATATCTAAATAAATTTTAGAATTGTGAAATGTCAAATTTATAAAAGATTTTTGATAGAGTAACTCACCTATAACGCTCTTTGACCTGCGTTGACTCTGATTAGCCTGACTTATAGGTCTGAATTTTCATATTTTTTATTTCGAGAGTCTAAGATACATACAAATTGTATTTACTATATTGAATGTTGTATCAGATATAATGAAAGGTTTGTACTTATTATATTATTTAAATAAAAATAGCAGTAAGTGCATTTTTTAAGAAAAATTTTATCCTTAAAAAATTATTTATAATATCTTGTGATATTCAATCATATTAGACAATCAAATAATTAAATAACAATAGTGAGTATCACAATAAATTAACGGACGATTGAGAGCTAAAGAAAGGCGCAGTTATTAAGTGCGTGTAAAAAATATATTCTAAAACCTCTTACATTAACCCCGCAAGAAATTTCGCAAAAATCAAAGTCAGACGTTTCGGCTTCATTTGAGTCATCAGCAATGTCAAACAATAGCAGTGATCAGTACTCGCATCTTAAACGAGTCAAGAGAACAGCCGAAAGAGTCCTTTCAATTCCAAATTTTGAGAAGCATCCTTGTCCATTGACTGATTAGTCAAGTAAGTATTGATCACTGTTATTGTTTGACATCACTGTTGATGGCTCGAATGAAGACGAAACGTTCGACTTTGATTTTTGCGAAATCTCTTGCGAGGTTAATATAAGAGCTTTTAGAATATATTTTGTGGAAATGTCCACTAAGGAGGCCTGGCTCGAAGCTTTGTGGTCGGCCGCAGCGTTTCGTCCTGATCCCACACTACTAGACTCATCAGTAAGGCGATGTAGGGTGGGACTTGCCTTAGACGCCTGGAATGAATCCAGAATGATATTCTATTTAAAGGGAATTCGCACGGCGCGGTGCTTACGCGAACCGAGTGAGTCCCGTGGACCTCTAGTGGCGAGTCGCCACAATTTTTTACACGCACTTAATAACTGCGCCTTTCTTTGGCCCTCAATCACCCGTCAATTTATTGTGATAATCACTATTGTTATTTAATATCTCGAGAGCTCAAACTGTATTTAATTTATTATTAAATAATTAAAATTATATTTGTCGCAATTATTATATCGTGGTTGTAGAATCGATCTTACGTAACAGCCGAATTTGTGTGTGCTTTTCTTAACATCAATCTCTTGAAATTTGTTCAAGGATCCATTACGAGTAAAGAATTCCTGTTTGACATCCTTGTTTGAAGAATGATCTGAGAAGACAAAAATCAGAGAAGCAAAAGAAAAAATTCCATCGTGCCAAGCAAAAATTCACGCAGGCAATTTATTCGAAAAAAGAATCTGACTTGTTCTTTCGAGTCGATCCAGACGCCCACGTTTACGAAGAGATTATCATGGTGATAATAGAAGATGATGAAGAATAAGAGGTGGGAATTGTGCGTACGATTCTTTGTTTCCACTTTGAAACAATTTAATAGATGAACCAGTAAGATCATATCCGTGTTAAAAAATAGACTTCATATTTGAACATCCGTTTCCGATTTTATCGCTACGAGCTCGCATTCATTCTTCGTATTCTTTGCCGATTTATCGTCGGTCAAATTTCCGCTATATAAGTCAAGCGGAAAATTATCTGCGGCGTCACTGTGAAAAATGAATAAAGTGCGAGAATAATAGGAGATACGTATATTCTCCGACAATGATTTCGCAAACGGAAAGAGTTCGGCATGGCATCTTTGGAGTAGACAACCAGCAGCGGTTGCAATGATTCTCGCGTTTCAATTACTATGAGCATCCCTTACGTCTGAAACTCGACGAGTCTCCATCGGTCTGGAAGAAGTATGTTCACAGACTTCCGAGTGTGTGTCGATGACCCGGACCTTGTTGTGCTCCAGGCAGATCAAGCGAGCTGTGAAACTTCAATGGTCCGAGAGTGAGTTAATTATCCTCGGGTCACTCGTATCTCGTTAGAAAGAGTGGCTATAAAACTGCCATGAACACAATATTATTGTTAATTAGATTTGGACAAGCGTGATAGTCTTTCGCAAATATAAAGCTCTATCTATAATATAGCATTTCTATAAAATTTGTGCAAGATTTATAAAAATAAATCTAATTCATAATATACTGTAAGTTATTGTCAAAAGTTTTTCATATAAAACAAGAAATATATAAATTGACGCTGATAATAAATACTAATTTCCATAATAGATTTCGCGTAAGAGTTTAATAGTCAATTTAAATTTAAATTATTTAAATATGCTATCGAACTTTTCCTTAGTATCATTGATCAAGTCTATTACAGTTACGGTAATGTAGGCAAGCAGAATGTAAAGAAGATACTTTAGAACCGCTTTAAGTCCTATGTCAACAAAAAAGTAAATTTCCGACGGCCGATATTAAAAGCGAAATCGATAGCTTATTGAAATGCGTTGCGTGACTTAGTCGATGCACCGGATTACTTATGAAACTGATTACTGTCGGAATTTAACTGACACATCAACAATCAGCTAACCGTATGGCACGAATGATCCGTTTAATTTCCTCCTGAGAAAGTTTGCACCTAAGAATGTTCTGTTACAGGAGAAAATCGATACTAGTTCTAGCTTGGTTAAAAAGTCATAAAATTCTTTTGCGAAAAGGAGCTTCCTCTTTCGAGAAAACAAGTGTTTCATTTAGCGCCATTTAGCGAAATGAAAATTTGCAATCACAATATTGCGTTCGAAAAATTATTGCTACTAAGTAATTACGAGAACAAAATGAATATGGATCAAGCCAAATACGGATGAAGTCGTTGTTAAAATTTTTCTTGTGATAATAGTTACAAATAATATTTTATACGTTATACTGCATTACATTGCTTTGAATAAAGTTCACACAACACTGCAATTTTAATCTGCTTATTTTTAACATAAAAATGTAAAAAATTGTGTGTCTTATTGAACAAGCTATAGCAAAAATATGTTCTCATAGAAATTCTGAAGCAATACAGAGTTTACGCAAAAGGACTTTTAATAAACAATTGCATTTAGACTCTGTAGAAAATATCAATAGTGATTGAACGATATAACCAAAGGGAATATCCTACTAGTACAAAGCCATAAATCACTGTGCAATATGTGACTGCAATCTCTCGATTTGAAACAGGATTTAGAAAGAAATAAAAGAACCGCTTGTAGTAAATATTCCGATGTTATAAAGCGTTTCGTGTTCGCTTCCTCGGAATTAAAGTCGAATGTGAATTTTTCTTGCGATTTAACTGATGCGATTCAATAAAAGATTGCTAGAATTTTTGTAAATATAGATAAAAGTAGAAATATACAAGAGAGCAAAACGTTTCTCTTTTTAAGTAAAATATTTGTACTTTAATTGGTTCAAACTTTTACTGCGTATATAATATTTTATATTCTGCCAGATTTATTATGATAACATGTATAACTTGCACTCCATGTTGTTTTGCATTTCAGCAAAACGAGAGCGAGGAGTTTTGCTTCCGGCACTACGGAGAAATCACGACTTTTGAAACCACAGAAGAATCAAAAATACATCTGACAATCGAACGAAAGAGCAGGTGAAGAAAATCAATAATATATGTATTTACTTGAAATATTTTATATGTCAAAATTGTACATTGAGATGCTAGTCAAGGAGAACCATCTATACGCACATTCCTCGTAAAAAGTTCATGATAAAGGAAAGTCTTCCCTCTTTCCGATCACACGTTAAAATTACAATTTTATTTAAGACAAATATATCTAATACTATTGACAGAGAGATATCTATCTATCGACTAACATCAACTTGATCAAGTTACTCTAAAATTTGGCAAATAAGCCAAAAACAAATCAACGGAGAGAAAATAGAGTGGCAGTAGAAGTAGGCTCATCGAGTTGCGGTTACGTCGTAGTCGCTGATTTTCCGAGGGAAAGGAAAAGTTGGTTGGGGAAGTGTATTGATCGGCGAAGATGGGGTCCAACCCGTCGACGACGCGAAGGATGGCTACTTGCTGACTGGATCCAGTTATATTCGAAGAGTGAAAACGTTTCGACGATCGTTTTCCCACCCACTCGTGACACTACTCCCACACATCAGCGATGGTAGGATGAAATGACGAATGATTCATAGATGAAATATTTTTAAGGATTCTTCCACGATTTGTCCAGGATAAACGCAGGCCAGCGCCATCGGCTAGAGCCCGCCACGGGCCAAGGACACGTGCAACATCCACACTGTTTCAGCCATTTGCGCAAACTATCCTTGGCTGCCAATCTCATACGCTCGCTCTCTCCTCTTTCTCTTTATCTCTTATTCCCTTTCTCTCTTCTCTCTCATTTGCAAAATTTTTTCTCTACTTGCTTTCAACCACCTTTGAATTAATCTACATACTGCGTATAATGCAATTGGAATACATGCGATGTGCATTTTCCCTTTGAGAATTATGCGTAACTGACAAGCGCAGCTAACGATGGAATTAGTAGCTATTAGATCTTCTAATATTAGCGTTTTGAAACTGCAGCCCTATCGAAGCAATTAAAATCATTATGAGTCATAGATTGGTAATGTAGATCGTAAAAGAAGGATACTGTACTCGAATAACATTTTTCACTTTTAATAGCATTTAATCTTACTAAGTACACGTATATGTAAATAGTTCTTCGATAGCTTATTTGATACCCGAGTAAATATCTATAGTACACGTGTGTATATATATCTAGGCCAAGGACGAGCCCATCGAGCCCGTTTCTTTTATCTCTTATTCACCCTCTATTTTGTTAATCTCCGCTCGATTCATGCTGGAATAGGAGATGAAGAAATATTTCGCAAAGTCGCGAGATTGAAAGATAAAATGCTGCAGCGAGATTGAGAAGATATCCTCTATAGATCGGTTTATTATGCGCTATAAGACTTGAATTTTCTGAATTTATATCTTCTACGCCTAATAAAGGTAGACGAGTGTGAAAATTGCACTTTTGTGCAGTGATTGCTTATTCACACCGAGAAGTTTTCGCGATGGAACAACGATCATCTATAGACGTTCTTATGTCTGAATAAAACGTATTAAGTGATTAAAACTCTATTCCGATTAAAAAATTTAAATATAATGTAAATAATATTTCTGTTGAAAAGAATAAAATAGCATTAATTCAAGTATTTAAAAATATGTTAGAAATATCTTTTTTTCAGCGGTGTTCTTTGTGAATCCACAGTACCTAATAAAGGCAACAGCTGTTACGTAAATAATCGTTTACATATACACACGCGAATATCGTATAAATACTTCACATTCAATTTCATCACGATTATTATGCTAGCCCGCGCGTATAAATTCTGCACAGAAGCGTAGATTTCATGGACCGATGCTTCGATTCGATCGATAGGAACTGTACAATGTGTTGTATGTCCCATTTGTACAAAACAACGCATCTCCAATTCCACGCGACGGAATTTATTCACTCTATTTCAATTAATAAAAGCGGAGATGTACACTTCCCATTGTACTTGCATATTGTACATTTTTGAACATACGTGGGTGCTGAAAGATGCTGCAAATATCGTTTGTGCATTTAGGTAAAATGTATGTATATGTTTCGGAACGTAGAGCTATTCATATAGACTCTCTCGCGGCTTCAAAGTTCATCAAATATTCCTCGGCCTCCGCACGTTTTCATGGTAATCAAATAAACCAGTCTATCTTGTTGTAATGTGTGACGGTTCCAATCCCTTGCGCATTTTCACTCAGCGAAAGAATGGGAAAGATAAGGTATATTCGAGAGAAAATTTCTCTTGAACGATGGCACTTAACGATTCGCCTTTGCAACTTGCTCTTTGTTCGTAAGACTGATCGGCAAAGCGCTGATGGAAGCGCGATTTCCGATAATATCATTGTAAACGCTTCACCGCGCTGTACGCAAAGCCAGGGCATAGCCAAGTCGAACGGGCAAAGTGACCTTTTCAATAGGTTTCGTCCGAGAAAAAAACATGCAACAATGAAAAATGTTATTATTACAGGTAACGGATTAACGAAGACGTTCAGACGTACGGAAAATATAAAAAATTATACAATAATATAACCTGCGAGAAACTTCGGTACGGTCAATATTTGAGAAGTACAAAGATAATTTCAGAAAGGGTTGAAATAATATTCCTTGTTACTCCTGTATCTGTATCGTAGTTAAAACAAGTAAAAAATCCTGGTAGAAATGTATGCAGTTTTCTTATCTAGTTACTGTTTAATGTTACTGTACTTCTCATTAGTTGTAACAATACTACGTAAAACTGTACAAGAACTTATGTCTGTATTCATAGTCAGGCTTTATATTTAAGGCTTCCTTAAATTTATCTTTAGATGCTCAGTAGCCAATAAAATAATTCGTAGAGCATCTGAAGATAATATTTAAGGAAGCCTTAAATATAAGGCCTGACTATGAATACGGGTATTAGAGTTTTATTCAATGAATGAAATAGTAAAGATATGAATTTTCATGGACAACTGTTCAACTATTGTCCAATATTAATACATTATTATTAATATTACGTAATCTATTTATTGTTCAGGTTTAGTAAATCGGTTCAAATTTTATGCAACTTGTGCGCAATAACCGCAAGCAAAGCATTATATCTTGATTGGACACCTAAGTTTACTTCTCAATCATTAAACAGAGTTAATATATAACTGTCCAGTAACTGCTCAGAAAATGCCATAAAATTTTAAAACCAGGGATATCTAAAATAAATTATTACTGCGCGCGATTTATTCTAAAATGAGAATGAACATAATCTCTCTGTATAGCAAGAAATACAAGAAAAAAAGGAGCTAGGAAGAGAACATTTAAAGAAGCTGTTCCTTTTCTATACAAACAACAAAAAAAAAATAATTTCAATAATTTTAAATTGAATATTATTGTAAAATAGTCTTAAGATATTTTAAAAGAAATTACCAAAAAGAATTTGATTAAAAGAAATATCAAGAAAGAAAGTAAGCAAATATCAAGTTTCAGAAACACTTCGTATGTATTCAAAAAGCTCTTTAATTTTGCAAGCAAGAGTCTAATATATATTATTACAATAGTTCCATGCAAAATAAGAAAACACTTTCCCTAAAGAGAAATCGTGTGAAAGGTAGCTATAATTTTGAAATACTCATAGTATCATATGTCTGTCAGACCCGCGTATAAAAAAATTTGCGAGAGATAAAGGACGTATGAATAATACAAAGGCAATTTCCGGGAGAGGAGAAACACTACGGTATCACGTGCGTGCAAGCGTAAATAACCGCTCAGGGCAGAAATCGAATTTTCTGCGGGAACATGGGACGATTTAGCGGCGTGTGTAATCAAAGGACTGACGACCGAGGCAAATTAACCAGTAATTGTGCAATCCTGTGTAAACGTAAGCTAAAAGATTTTTAATTTACTGATTTGTTTAACGCGTACATAAAAAAAACTCGCATATAAAACGTGAATAACGTAAAAATATTAATGGTTAAGAACATTCTCTCGTAGATATTATAGTAGGATCATATTTATCATAACCTAGTAAACCACGTTCCATCTTTCTAAATTAAAATAACTGATATTTTAATAATTAAATCTCTGTATAAAGATTAAAACTCGTCCTCCGTATTTCATGTAAGATATTCAGAAAGCAAAATAGTTAAATAAATGTAAATATACAACAAAATAAATCTGCCGTCTAAATAAACATTCTCCGACTTGAAGTTATATGAACTAATGCAAATACTAAAAAATTTTCTTCAAGAGTCGCTACTTTTGCATTTTTAGTTTCGCTCTGACAAATTTCCAGAAATGCACCGTGTCGAAAAGTCTACTCATGTGAGAGTGCTTCTCTGATTCAGACAAATAAGAGTACATCTTACAAGCGAGGCAAAGAGTAACAGTCACATGCGACGACACGTTCAAAATATTTCGTTCGCAAATTTATCGTGCGTTTTTTTTCCTTGTCCAACATAACATATGTTCATTTGCCCTTACGCCACCAAGCTTCTTATAAGCTTCTTATAAGCATCCTACAAAGAATTTTGCTCTTACGGAATGAGAGTTACGCGAAGTGCCTCAACTTGTGGTGAACGAGGAAAGTGGCAAAAAAGTAATAAGATACATAAAATAGTGATATAAATATATACACAGAAAAAAATGTTTGGTTGAATTAACGGGAATTTTGGTAAAAAATGAATGATCCAGAATTCTAGTTAAAAAAAAATGTATAAAATTTTTGGTTAAATCTACTAAAATTTTAGTTAAAATAATCAACATTCAGTAGATTTAATCAGAAATTTAGTAGACTTAATTAGAAATCGCATTCATTTTCTATCAGAATTCCAGTTAATTCAACCAAACATTTTTTTCCGTGTATGAGCAAAATAACGATAAGATCCATAGAATGCTAGCGTAATAATTTGTTTCCATTGAAGAAAGAAATAATTTATATTATGTTACATACGCGCGAGTGTGGAAGTGAATTTTCAAGGTGCAACGCGCCATGAATTCTCTCTGTGTGAACCATGGAGCATAACAAAGCACGACCTACTTCAAAAGAAATCATTATTTGTCGACTTGCATACTCATTGTCAGACTGTTTCAAGTAACAATAAAATTCTCAAGCTAGAATGTTAGAGAAGTATCGCTCCTACGTTAATCTCAGTTTCAATAAATCTCAAATGTGTAAAAATTCTGATGATGTTTGGCTATTAACGAATATAAAACGCGATCTTCAAGTAACATTAAAAATTATATTCGCTCAAAATTTAAAAGACATTTTTAGAAATCTTTAAGAGGATTCTCGAGAAATAAATATCACAATAACAATCCGAAAAATTAATAAAAATTATAAATGATTGATAATAGATGCAATTATTAATCACAATAATATTTAATTATACTATTCTGATGAAAGCATTCCCAAATATCCTGCTGGCAAAGCACTGCAGTTATTTAATTCTCAATATGCACCTGCTTTGCAGTCGTTCTAGGAAACCAAATTTCGTAGTAGAGAGGAATGATTGAATATGATACACACACACCGAAATATATGGGGTGCAGATTTCACGTTGCGATCAATATCACGCGCACTTTTAACTTTTATAAATTGATTTAAGTCAATATGAGAGAGAGAACGAGAGAGAAAGATATATATATAAACGCCAAAATATGCACTTTAAATATATACGTATATACAAATACATATATATATATATATGTGTATATGTATTATATATTTTTCATTAAGCACTTTGTACCATAAGAAAATACTCTATATGATGGATATCAGTACTAATATAAGCCACTTTTATACAAGCTTTTCAGCATCTTTCCCTTGTATCTATACGAACGAGGAATTAATTAAAAGTTTCCACCGTAATTTTCAGGAACAAGCATGGAGTTAAAGAACCGATTAATTTCTCTCTGACAGCGAGTACGCGCAAATGTCTGAAAATTGTAGTCAAAATTAGATACAACCTTTTCGCGGATATTTTTTTTAATATTAAAGCGCTTGTCTAAAATGGATATACAAGGTGTCCACACTGTTCACGAAAGGCGAAGAGTAAACATCGATTCAAACACGTTCAAGATAATATATGTGGGCGAAGTTATTCGCTCAAACGTGCTTTCAATTTTGCCTATCTAAAATAGTTTAAGCGAAACGGTTTTATACGAAGCTGCAGCAATAAAGTAAGCTGACGCATGAAGCATGGTGACCCACGTATGAAATGATATATACTCAGGATTCGCACGTAGTCTCGTGAAAAATACCACATAAGACGCTTTAATCTCGCGAATAACAATGTAAATGGCGTTGAAAGTGATTTCTTGATGCGAATACGATGGCGACTATCAATCCTAACGGTATATTCAGAAGTACCTTTAGTAATACACGATTGGGTCACTTGTGTCCCGCATATGTTTTTTCTTCAAAAACTAAGAGCATCAAGTAATTGATTATAATATTTATGTACAATTTTTTAAATACGTGTAATCTGCCAAATACTTTCTAAAGATGTTAAAGTACACATAAGAATCACATAATAATTTTTGCGTATTTGTTAAAGTGATAAAAGTTAATCCGGGACATGAATGACCCCATCGTGTGTAGTGAAGGATCGGAAAATCATTGTGTACTAAGGACTTAATACCATGGAGCTTACCGGCGCCAAAAGCTTGTTGTCCATTTTTGTCGTCAGTTGGGGTGCCCTCTAAACTCGCGGGACCGCTGTCCGCTCCACCGGTCGCACTGAAAATATTTTCCCTGTGAATTCCACCGTTTATCTGACAGAATCGGTACTATGCTCGCGAATGGTAATAGGGTTGGATCGTTGCACATGAAATATTGGATTCCAAAAGTTTCAATTTGGAACGCTTTTATAAAATAACCATCATTCAAGATAATAGTATTATCGCATTAAAGCGACGTGTCTTTCTTACAAAAGTGTGTATTTTTTAGTTTTTGATTTGTCAAGCTCTCTCTACAGCAAATTTTTATAAAAACACAGAAACTGAAGGGATTCGTATTTATAATAATGCAAAATTTAATTTATATAACACTCAATAGGTATAAAGTCAAAACCTTACGACTGATCTTTTAACCTTTTTCATCTTAAAAATATTCTACATTTAATTAGAAAAAGATTAGTTTTTCATACAAAGACATAAAAGAGAGGCATTGATTGAGTTTTTTTTTCAATTTTATTTCCTACTCCCTTACATTTTATTTCTGCGGAAATAATTTACCCAGTCGTAAGATATTGTTGATATAAAAGAGACATTTCATACGCAACGAATCTAATAAAGCGTAAATAAAACATAAATATATTACCCCCACCTGCTTGCGTCATCATCCTTAACTTGCTCGCTGACGGGAGCCTGACTCTCTTCGGGCTGACTCTCTTCTGTTTCGGTTGGCGGTGGGGCCTCACCTTCTGCAGCCCCGGCGCCGCGGCTTAATCCAGGTATACCGCCACTCAACCAGCCGGACATTTGATTCTTTACTCCGGCAAACATCTCCAATTTATTGCCTTTCGGACTGCAAGACAAAGAATCATGTATCTCGAATATGCTCGTTGTTGTGGAGAAATGTGAATTTAAATGGAAATCCTGAACAAAAAGAATTCTACGACTTCACTAAAATATGGATTCCGTACAATATATTTTAAAATATATTTCCGTACAATATATTTTAAAATATATTTAAAAGAGAAATTGAAACCTTAAAGATTGCGCGTATTAGGAATGAACAATAAAATATGAAAGAATCATCTGTATTGATAGCGAATGGGAAAATTAATCAGGCAACGCGCAATGTTAAGCCAGTGTGGCTCTTTGCAGCAATGAAAACAATAGAAAATCCTAAGTAAACGCAATTCAATTGCAATGCAATTTTCTGTTTGTATATATTATAGAACACACTCAATAGATACAATTGAAAAAAGATATAAACGTCACGTAGCACGATAACCGCAACGAACCAATCGATTAATTAGATTAGTTCAGAGAAATCGGATTACACGAGAAAGCGTGGGCACGGATGGAATTACAAACGCGACCTTTTTAATCACTTCCTCAAATTTAAGCGTAAAAGTTCCTCTCGTTTAAAACCTTCTTTACTACCAAAATTTAATGTTTCCCGCTGGAGAGACGTGGAAGCTCATAATTCATATGTCATGCACACAGAAAAGTAACTAATTATCAAGTCAAAAGACTTGCAGGGACAAAATTCCCATTGGCATTAATCGTGTTCGTGTTATGAATTTTGGGGCAGAATAGATAAGGTCAACGAGAATTTCGAAATGCGTTAGACACAAGTTTGTAAAGTTGTACAACTCAATTTACATATACAATAGGATAATAATATCCCACTTTTCCCTATTATATATTCTTAGAAGACATATGCACTTCTAGAAATTATTTACATAGAGTTAACTGCAATATTTTCTTTACATGTAATTTCATTCCTTTAATAATTCGATAATAAGATACAATCATAGAAAAATCAGTTATTAATGAAATATTTCAGTAAAATATTAATTTTAATTCAATTTGTACTTATCTTACTTTTTGCACAAATTGATTAAATAAATTAATTCATAAAGCTCAAACAAATGTAATTACATTTTTAAAAAGTACGCAGTTTCACAATGCATAACTTTTTCTTATAAATGTAATTATACATTCTCCTTACAGCAATCAACTTATTTCATTATTTTAAGCATAAAGAGTATTAAAATAAAATGATCAAAAAATGAAAATATATACTATTAGATATATATATATTTTATATCTTAAATATATAAACGTAATAAAATATATCTCTGTAAATTTTAACTAATAATTACTATCATATTATGTAAATGACCAAAGGAATCGAATTGCATAGAGAATATCGCATTTCCAGTTAAAAAATATCTCGATAATATTCGTACCATGTAAAATATACATAAAAAATATGCATAGCATAAATCTTTGCAATGAATACACGTACACGTACACGTATAAATATGCTGCAATAAATGTTTAATTCCAATCAAATTTGTATTGGAAAGGGATGTGAATTTGTCGTGTGTGAACTGGTGGCGTTATTGCGAATGAAGTGCTCTCGCGTATTATATACGATTTCCATTTCGCGAATTTCGTACAACTGTACATCCGTCAGGTCGATCGAACGTGGAGCATCACGGAGGATTGATTTCGTACGAGAGTGGACAAGTGCGTTGTGTGCACATTTGACGCGTTGTCATTGCGCCACGCACGATTTCGCAGGAAATACACAATCCGGGAGCACAGTCCACGCGATAATCGTCGCGAAGTCGCAGAAGCGGTTTGTAAAAATACTTTATTGAGACGCTTGTGACCTCATATTGCACGATCTTTGGATTAATTAAAAAGCGCATTCCGTAACAATCCACAAATGGATGCAAGTGGAAAATGTTTTTTTTAGAGTTTTATCGAAATTACATATTTTCATTTTGTGTGACGAAAATAACGCGTGCGCGCATATGTGTGCGTCGTGTATGTTGAAAGATAACCAATAAAATATTAAAATAAATGCAATCAATTTTCTAATAAAAATTCAAAAATATATGTGCTTTTTGCTATTTCTAGATTATAAATAAAACGTCAGAGAGTAAATAAAATGTGGTTTGCGTTAAGGGACGATAGTATAAATAATAATGTAAATATACTCTTTAAAACTTTTAGAGTGGAATCTCATTCTTAAAGATTGAAAATTGCTTTTTGAAGACTCACTGAATTTTTACTCTTTATATAGAGATTCCACTTCAAAGAATTTAGAGAGTAAATGTGACACGTGTTATGAACCATGCCTATGAGCGTAAATTTAAGCTTAAAACATTTTCGCGTATATAGATTTAAAATAGACTATTTAAATAAAAAATTTAGCAATTTTAAAAAGGGCGAGTAAAAACGTGTAGGTTGCAACTTATCACACGTTTTGAAATTAAACGTAACAACGTATCAATACACGATAACAAATTAAAATTTTTAAATGAGTTTTTGCATAAAGTTGCTTAATAAACTACGCACACATATACACACGCACGTATTAATCATATAAAATTAAATATAGCCCGTCGTCGAACATTTTATCAATGTTACGAATCTTATTATAATTACTGCACACGCCAGTCATATAGAGATGTCTGTTGTTACAACACGTCAGGAGCAGATAACGCGTTATTGTTATCGGCAACTGCATCACGGTGCAGACTATGAACGCAAAATTGCATTTGTCATGATTTTAATCGAATCGATATATGAACATCTAAACGACCCATCCAACGCGAGATAATTCGTTTGATCATCAAAGTCAAAGATATGCTCTCTTCACTGTGTTGATAATGTTGATATCAATCAATACAAATAACGTTCTGCTTTTGTTATTCATTAAGTGTCAAGAAAGATAGAACGATGTTTGTTTCGATTTGTGTCATGGAAGAAAAACGTCCATAAACATCGATACGGAGTTTCAAATTTCCTGAAATGTTGGTTCTCCAATCCACATTCTACTTGTCAACGGCAGTTTTTCGACAACAAAGTATTCGTGATAAGACAATCGATTTCTCGCCGAGAAATCTTCCTGTAATTGTATAAACGCAGACAATTTATTCATTTTATCTTAGAACGTACGTTAAGAACAAATAACAAGAGAAAGATTTATGTTAAAAGAAAAAATTAAAGGTATACAAAATCGTAATATCGCTTTAAATCAACTAAAAAATATTTAAGAAAAATATTATAAAAATCAGCGGAAAAAGCTTTATAAAATATAATAAAATATACTTTATATTTTTATTAACTTAATGAATATGCATAATAAGATTAAAATACATTATAATTAAATGTAATAAAAATATTTTTATAAGATTTAATATTTCTTTTTTTTTCATTATTATATTAGATCTTTATATTCTTGACATACGTGATGCTAAGCGATTTCTGAAAATCCAATTTCGATTTCAGCACGGTGGTAAATTTCACAAAAATAGGATTTGATCAAGAGGAGTAAAAAGAACGAAACGTGAACATCGTTCAGGTATTAAATCCGTTTTTTCGAGCTTTCGCACATTATCCATACTTAAAATAAAATAAAATTAATATTGAAATTAAACGGTCCGAAAAAGAGAAGTGAGAAAAACATTTTAGGAAAATGCTGAAAATGCGATCAGAGAGAGAGAGAGAGAGAGAGGAAACGGAAGTGGGCGTGCGTCGGCGAGATCTCAACGGCTGTACAAATTCGGCGTCGCGAATCGCGGGATATCACCCCATCGTGCTAGTTTACGTAAGTTGGGCGTTATTGATCTAATCACGAAAACACATTCATCCGAGGGGAGGAAGTTATGTCGCCAGTTTTGAACACGGCGCGTTCTCTTCAAAAAAATAAAGAGGAAATTACCGAAAGAACGATGTGCTCCAAATGCGAACATAAGACGTCCTGAAGACGTAAATTAAGATGTCCTTTGACATCATGCCATAAAGATATCTTTAAGACATCTTAAGACGTTTTATGTCTCCATTTTTCTATTTTTAATATATATACTGTTTGGGATCTCAGGATGAACCTGCGGATTCCCATAATCGCGACTTACTTAGTTCATTAATTCCAGCACGAAAAAGAGTCGTGCTTGCAACGACGACTCTTTTCGTTTTAATCTCGATAATTCACTCGACTTTCGGGATCAACTCTTCCTCGCCGCGCAATATCCGGATGTTGAACTTATCGGAATCGTGTAGGTTTCGAATTTTTCGTCGTTGACGGAGAGATATAAGGGAGGGAAAGGGGTTTCGAGTCCACGCAAAGTGGAGTCGCGAGAGGATCGATTCGCGCATAACTTCACGGCTGAGAAATTCGCGACGCAGTTCGCGAGCCGCGTACGCATAACGTTCGTACATAGGTACGTCGTGAATAATAACGACGGTGTAATGACGCGTAAACGATGATGAACGGAATTCGTAATAACACCCGCGGCCGCGGCGGGCTAGCAGACGAACTCCCTCCCCCATCCTGCCGCCCAACGCCGCCCCGTTTCAACGATGTTACAGGTTATGGCAGAACACGAACGGCAGAACACATACCTGGTATTGTTCTTTTTCTCGAGATCCGCGCTGGTCTCGACCTCCGGCGAGGTGGGTTTGGGCACATCGGGTGTCGGCTCCCCGCTGTCGTTCTCGGGCTTCTTGCCCATCCAGGTAGACACCTGATTCGTCAGGCCGGAGAACATCTTGCGACGTGCGTCGGCGAGATAGAAATCTGCTCCTCTCTGTCTCTCTCTCTCTCTCTCTCTCTTTCTCACTTCCTCCTTCCGATCGAACGACGACCGTTACTCGCTCACGTACTCGCCGGAATCGAGCGTAACTGTCACCGAAATCCTCGCGAGACCGGAGTAACGACGAGTACGATGATACACCTCGTCCGTCCTCGCGACAGCGCAGCCACGAACTGCGTAAGCAGCACGTGCACGCGCGCAACTCGCGTTGCGCACCCGTCGCGACGCCAACGCCGCCAACGGCCTTGCGCGGCAGGCCCGCGAACTACCAACGACCATCGATTGACGATTCTACGCGTCGCGACGCGCGACGCGCGACGCTCGCCACCTGATTCTCGGGGTTGATTGTGTATTTCGAAACCGGGTGAAAATTTCAAAAGTGAGCAAATTCACTAGGCATTGACCAACCTAATTATATTTTAAATGAATTTGCTCATTTTTGTAATTTTTATCTTATTTCAAGATGAAAATCACAAGACACAACCTAGGAAAAAATGTTATAGTATATATGGATATATTTTATATATATATATATATTATATTAATTGGTATTATTTTTGTATATGAAATATATCAATTTTTTACGTAATTATATATAATTATCAGGGAATGGAAAGTTACTTTTTAAAAGTAACTCGTTACAGTTACCGTTACTTGAGAAAGTAACTTTTCGTTACTTTTCCGTTACTTTTTTTTACTATAATAGTTGTAAACGTCCACACGTTTGTAAATTTGCAATATGCAAATAAAAATAATTTCTCGGTTTGTAACTAAGCAGATTGTGAAAGTACAATTACAATGTGTATGTGTAGCTATAGGAACGATAATATGACAATA